>NC_133789.1:14398578-14404436 GCF_003597395.2 Chelonoidis abingdonii
CTGTGGGAGACCATATCAAGAGCTTTGCGCAAGTCAAGGAATAACACGTCCACTGCTTTCCCCTCATCCACAAAGTCAGGTATCTCCTCCTAGAAGGCAATTAGATAAGTCAGGCATGACTTGCCCTTTGTGAATCCATACTGACTGTTCCTGATCACTTTCCTCTCCTCCAAGTGCTTCAGAATTGATTCCTTGAGGACCTGCTTCATGATTTTTCCGGGGATTGAGGTGATGCTGACTGGCCTGTAGTTCCCCGGATCCTCCTCCTTCCCTTTTTTAAAGATGGGCACTACCAGATGGCCTTTTTCCAGTCATCCAGGACCTCCCCCGATTGCCATGAGTTTTCAAAGATAATGGCCAATGGCTTTGCAATTACATCTGTTAACTCTTTTAGCACCCTTGTATGCAGTGCATCCGGCCCCATGGATTTGTGCTTGTCCAGCTTTTCTGAATAGTCCTGAACCACTTCTTTCTCCATAGAAGGCTGGTCACCTCCTCCCCATACTGTGAAATCCTGTATTGTCAGTCATTTCTCAGGTTTTCTTGGCCAAACTTGGCTTTCTACATATTTCTGCTGGTAAGCGCTATTAGATTGACAGGATGCAAAAAGCCAGGCTAGTGCTTCATAAAAAAATAGGGAGAAAAGATATAAAACCAAGTAAGAGTTTGAGCTGGACCTTATTAGGCCTTTCCATGAGAGACTGAACAAAACTGCCAAAAGAACACCCTTAAAAATGAAGCCAGTGCACCATCTTTAAACATGAAGTCAGATTGGATTATCCTTCATATGTGCAGCATGGCTACTGGATACTTCCGCCTTGTGGTCTTGTGCTTGTAACTAATGTGCAGTCACTTCCATTTCTTTGCTAGTTCCAGCTTTTTTAGGAAAACTCGGCTAAAACTATTTACAAGTTCTTTTAGATGCTAATGACTCCTGTGTTGTGGGCTGTTTATATAGCTTCTTTGCAGCACAACAGTCTAACAGCATATTAAGAGCATTCTGTGGCAACAGGGATAAAGCAATAACTTTGGCCGCCATTGAGCATCCTGGGGTTAATCACTGACTAGCAGAGCTGTGAAAGTTCTAGCTTGTGTTTATTGGCTGTCAGTTATTGCGGGGACTTCATCTTCAAGGGAAACCTGCACAACACTTTCAAAAGATGAGCCTGAGACGGAACTTCACTAGACACTGAAAATCATGGACTGAATAGGCACTGGGTTTATGACTTATTGCAATTATTTATAACCCACTAACAATCCCCCCCCAGTTGCTTTTTTCTCCCCTCCCTTCCTTTCAACCTATCACTGAAGGAGTGTTAATGGGCCATTTCACCTTGAACAGTCCCTTTAAATGTGTGTTAATTGCTTATGCTAAACAATCTGTTCCACCTTGTACTTAGCTGTGATGTTCGGAGTGTGTTTTCCAGACCTGAAGAAGAACTCTGTGTAAGCTTGAAAGCTTGTCTCTTTCACCAACAGAAGTTAGTCCAATAAAAGATATTACATTGCCCACCTTCTCTCTAAATATTGGGGGAACAGATTGACTGATGCTTTGTAAATACCTTACACTTCATTCAGTCATCTTGATTTGGAGGCGATTATGATGCCATGAAGGAATAAATAGGAGCAGATGGGGGAACACAAGGCAAAGCAGTTCTGTTTCCATGCACATATTCTTGTTAATAAAAAAGGAACAGTTTTTGGAGGCATCAGTGACTATTTAATCGAAAAAAAAATCTGGATCTTGAAACATGTTTTATTTTTATGTCCCTGTGTTTTATTTATCAAAAAAACCCCTGGATAAAGTACATGGTGATTTGTCTGTAGAAAATAGAATAATTTTACAATTCCAGTTTGTTGTAATACAAGGCGAAATCTAAAAGCTGCTGTGCCATGAAATTTGTGGAATTTCAATGGTTACACTTAATGCCTTGTGATTTATTTTAGGTTTGTGCGACAGACAAGATCCTGGAGTTTGATAGAGACTTTCGGATTAAGCACTACGCAGGAGACGTTATGTGAGTGTTTCCTTTGTGTATTAGAAGATGTACCTTCTATTTGTTCTTGTCCAGCTTTAACCTACATTGTGTTCTTGTTTGTATGTGATAAATTCAACAGATTTAAAATAAAATTCAGTGTCACACTTGTTCTTGCTACATGGTATACTGTCTTGTTGGAAGTTAGCGAATATGAAGGGTAGAGGAAGAAAAATGAAGTTTCCCAAGAGAAGCTTAGGTCTTGTCTACACATGAAAGTTATGCTGACCTAAGAAATCTGTTTAGTGCTATATCAATTTAGATTAAATGGATAAAGAATAAATTTAAGATTAATTGAATTAAAATAAGGCACCCTTAAACTGAAACAAGAGTGTTCACACAAGGAGCGTGCATCAATCTAACTAAATCTCCTTAAGGGTTTTTCTAGATTTAACCTTTTTTTACCAAAGTAGCTATTTTGGAATAATTATTTTTGGATGTGGATTAAATTAAATTGGACAGAGGCACTCTTATTCCAGAATAAGAGTGTTGACATGGAAAATTACTCCAGAATAACTATTCTGGCATATTTCTTGGTGTAGACAAACCCTAAAAGAATCATTAAATCAGTCCAACTTTCTTTTATAGCCAATACCTGAAGCATGTTAATGATGGAATGATTGGGAACTTTTTATGAAGGTGACAAATCCAGGCTTTATGGAGTCTATTAAGTGAAGATGGATTTCTTGTGGAGTCTCTGGGCTTGGCTACATTAGCACTTTACAGCGCTGCAACTTTCGCGCTCAGGGGTATGAAAAAACACCCCCTTGAGCACTGCAAGATGCAGCGCTGTAAAGTGTCAGTGTAATCAGGGCGGCAGCTTGCGCTCCCAGCGCTGCACGCTACACCCATAAGGGATGTGGTTTACAAGCAGCGCTGGGAGAGCTCTCTTCCAGCACTGCGGCTCTGACTACACTCACACTTCAAAGCGCTGCCGGGGCAGCGCTTTGAAATTTCTAATGTAGCCATACCCTCTGTTGAATACAGCGTTATTGATAGACACAGCTAACAGGGGTTGGTCCTGCTTTAAGCAGAGGGTTGGAGTAGATGACCTCCTTAGGTTTCTCCCAACCCTAAGCGTCTATGATTCTAAAACAGCCAAATTTCTCTGGTAGCTTAGGGAAAAAGAACAAGGTGATACCTTTGTGACTGAAACTTTTCCACTGCTAGTGACTGAGAGCTTGCAAATCTAAGAGGACAGAAGTGAATTGTGAAAGCACCTGCAGACAGTACTAGAGCCCACAGTTTGTTAGCTTGAAATAATGCTTATTGTTTCTCATCTGTAGATTTAAAAGTGGATTCTCAAATTAGGGAAGCATTATTCCCATTTTAAAGAAGGAGAAACTTAGGCACATAAAAGAAGTGATTTTACCCAAAAGGTTATACAGCAAGTTAGTGGCAGATCTGCGAATGAGCTTGTCCCTTGTCTCCCAGTCCCATCCATTGATCACGTTTCTTCCCTTGTATGTGATTCCATGTTGGTGCGCATAGGCTTTTTCTAACAAATACCCAGAAGCTGGCCGTAGTGATATTTGACCTCTGTGCAACTGACTGTTTTTCTCTTTCATAGATATTCAGTCACAGGATTTATTGACAAAAACAAGGACACTTTATTCCAAGACTTCAAACGCCTAATGTATAACAGGTAGGAACAAAGGTTTGATCAGCAAACTTGTTTTGTACACTATTTTATGTTATGTCAAAATATTTTGTGTTAGTCTAGTTCATAGATTTTTAAGACTAGAAGGACATTTATGATCATCTAGTATGACATCATGAATACCCAGGCTAGAGAATTTCACCCAGTAACTTCTGCATAAAGCCCATAATTTTTGGATGAGCTAGAACATAACTTTTCTAGGATGACAGCCAATCATGATTTAAAGGTTTCAAATGATTGAAAATCCACCAGATTGCCAGGTAAACTTTTTCAATGGTTAATTACCCTCACTATAAACAAATTGCACCTCATTTCTAGTCTGAATTTGTCTAGTTTCAGCATCTAACTGTTAGATCTTCTTATGCCTGTGTCTGTTGGATTAAGGAGCCCTTTACAGTAGGAAATCTTTCCTTCATGTGGACCCTGATCAAATTACCTCTTGACCATCTCTTGGATGAACTGTCTATATTGAGTTTCTTTAGTCTCTTGGTGTAAGGCAGGTTTTCTAGACCTCACATCATTCTTGTAACTCTTTTCTGAACCCTTTCCAATTTGTGAGCATCCATTTTGAAGCGTGGGCACTAACAGAGTATGCCAGTAATGGTCTCACTAATGTTTCCTACAGCAGTAATAGCTCCTCCTTACTGTCAGTATCCCCTCTCCCTATACATCAAAGGATCACATTAGCTACCTCAACTGCCATGCTACAGTAGGAGTTCATGTTCCGTTGATTATCCACCATGATTCTAAGCCCCTTCCAGAGTTGCTGCTTTCCAGGATCCCGTCCCCCAGCCCATCTATTCAGCTGTATTAAAATGCATTCTTGAACCCAACTTACCAGGCGATCCAGGTCACTCTGTACAGCGGACACGTTCTCATCCTTTATCATTTCTCCAGTATATATATATCCTTTGCTAACGTGCCAGAAATGATTTAATATTTTCTTTTGAATCACTGATAAATATTGAATAGCATTTAGCCAAAAACAGACCCTGGTGGGACTCTACTGGAAGCAGCCCCATTGATGAAGGATTCCACATTTATAATGTTTCTGGCATCTACCAGTTAGTTTTATTTAATTAAATGTGCTACATTGATTCTGTATAATGTCAGTTTTTAATCAGAATGTCATATATATGTCAACACAGTTACCTTAGTCAGCCAAGCTTGTAATCTTATCAAACCATGGTACCAAGTTAGTTTCACAAGACCTGTTTTCCATAAAACCATGTTGATGTGCATCAGTTATGCAGCTATTCTTTACTGAGTGCATCCCATATCATTTGCCTTCCGGTGATTTTGCCCGTAGTCGAAGTCAGGCTAACCAACCTGTGGTTACCTGGGTCATCCCATTTGCCTGTTTTAAATACTGATACGTTAGCTTTTTTCCAGTCCCCTGCAACTTCCTCAATATTCCAAGATTTGTCAAATAACAAAAGTTGCTCAGAGAGCTCGTCTGCCAATTTCTTAAAGATGTGTGGAACAATATTGTCAGACATACAGATGAACATAATCTGTTGAGGAAGAATCAACGTGGTTTTAGTAAAGGGATATCATGCCTCATCAATCTACTAGAATTCTTTGAGGGAGTCAACAAGCATGTGGACCAAGGGGATCCAGTGGATATAGCGTACTTAGATTTTCAGAAAGCCTTTGACAAGGTCCCTCACCAAAGGCTCTTATACAAAGTAAGCTGCCGCATGGGATAAGAAGGCGAAGGTTCTCTCATGGATGGTAACTGGTTTAAAGACTGGAAACCAAAGGATAGGTATAAAATGGTTCAGTTGTTCAGAATGAGAGAGAGGTAAATAGTTAGTGTCCCCCAGGGGTCTGTTCTGGGACCATGTCCCTCATTCAATAACCTTTTAAATGATCTGAAAAAATGCGTTAACTGATAAAGTGAAAAAAACGGTGGCAAATTTGGCAGATGATGCAAATTACTAAAGATAGTTTAAGACCCAGGCAGATCTGTGAAGAGCTACAAAAAGTTCTTAAATGCACAATTAGGTGAGCTGGGCAACAAAATGGCAGATGGGAATTTAATGCATATAAATGATGAGGTCTGAAATTAGCTAAATTCCATCTCAAGAAGAGATCTGGATCATTGTGGAGTAGACTCCCTTGAAAACATCACTCATTTCACAGCTGCGGTCAAAAACAGG
>NC_133789.1:14405036-14436738 GCF_003597395.2 Chelonoidis abingdonii
TAAAATATTTAATTTTCGTAGATGCTATAAATAAATTATAAATTTATGGAGATACCCTGTCTCCTGGAACTGGAAGGGACCTTGAAAGGTCATTGAGTCCAGCCCCCTGCCTTCACTAGCAGGATCAAGTACTGATTTTTGCCCCAGATCCCTAAGTGGCCCCCTCAAGGATTTAACTCACAATCCTGTATTTAGCAGGCCAATGCTCAAACCACTAAGCTATTCCCCCCCGTTTTAACACCGTGCCTGTTTATTGTTAGATTAGAACGCATTTCATTATCACTCTAAGACGTGACTCCACCTTCTAGCTTTTTTCCAAACACGAGACAGAAATATTAATGAGCACTTCTGTTTTTTCTACCTCATTATTAACAACTGTATCATTCTTATCTAATAATAGACCTATACTACTGCTTGGATTTTTTTTGTTCCTGATTTTTTAAATATAATTTCTTACTGTCCTTGGCCCTACTAGCCACAGATTTTTTTCATTGGTACCTTTTCTTCCTTTACTACTAATCTGCATTTTATAATTTATTATTTATAGTCATTGCTCTCAGCTTCTCCTTTTCTGATTTTATGAGTATTTTAATAGAATTTTTTAACTGAAGAAGCCTTTCATATCTGGAATTGAGTGTTCTAACACCTAAGTCAGCAGTTGTCTAAGAATACTTTGTTTGCTCAACTATTTTTTTGTTTTTCTACCCACAGTTTTTCTTGTTTTCAAGCTCTTGAGAGATTGGCCCTTTTTACAGTGTCAAATGTATATCACTGGTTTGGGCTGTATTCTGTTGGCACATGAATGTAACCCGTCATTCCATATAGCAACAACTAATCTTTACTTAAGTCATCTTTATCCATCAAAAGAGGTTATAATATAGATGAGTGTAATACTACTTGTGCTAGAAAATTATCTATAATTCTTAAAAACTCCTTTACTAGTGGCAGCATGAGACCTGCAGCATGTGTCCCTCTGACTGAAATCCTTCAGGATAATGCTGCTTTTCTTTCTACACATTATAGATGTATATTTTAATGAATTGTTCATCTTGTTCTCTGTCCTATTCATCTATTATAGACCCCAGACCAATACTCCATGTTGTGACTTATGGGTTGATACTGTACATTGATTCATAAGCATTCTAGGTCTCTCACTTGTGAAGTGTCTTTCTCTGAAGATGAGGGCTTCCCTTTTCTGCCCGCTCTGTTCTTCACAAATAGGTTGTATATAACGATTTTTAACTTACTGATCATGTGACTCCTCTGACATTTCAGTAATACCAATTATGTCAATTTTTACCCATAAACAAGCATTTCTAATTTCTCATAGCATCAATATATAGATGGTTAAATAATTTTATATTTGCGTCCCTTAGCTTCTTGATTCTTTATATTCATGATACCTTGAGTATGACTTGTTTATATTTGTAATAGTTACTCTTTAATAGCTTCTCCTTTTGTTGCTAGTTTAATGCCCAGCCAACTAGTCAAGCTAATCTGTCACCAGGAGTGTTGCTTCTCCTGCTGGGGTGGAGGCTTTCCAAACTGAACAGCTTCATCTCCCCAAAGAAGGGGCCCAGTGTTCCACGAACCCAAACTCTCTACTTTATTCCACTTACGCAGCAGCAGTTTACATCCATTATCTTCTGTTTATCTTGTCTTCCTTGTGAGGCAGAAAATCTCTCTCCAAGACAACCGCCTGTACTTTCCTCTCCCACAACTCCCTTCTGTAGTGCCCCCAATGGATTGGCTATGGATCAGTCTTATTAAAGGCATGAATTAAACTGTGACTTTCTTTGTACCCTATATTTCTGATTGAGTAATGTAGGTTAAAGTTTAAAATTGGTTTGAATTGGTTTTGGCTTTATTTTTAATAAAAGTATCACTTGTGCAGATATATTAGTTTGGGATAAAATACTGTGCATCTTAAAGGGAGGGATAGATTATGTGGTGTTTCATATTAATTTCTTAGGCTACTGATCTTAATTGTGGGCCCTCTTTTATGCACGTATTTATGCTGGCTAGACTAATGACTATTAAGAGGCAATCTCTCAAAACCACTTTCAATTCTACCATTATCTCGCTAGGAGAGTGTGTGCTTGCCATACTACCAGTGTATTCAGTAATAATCTTGTACCGTAAATTAATTACCTAATAAACAGTAGAGTTTTGTAGCACCAAACTGATGTATTGGCTTAGCCAATCTGTCAGAAGAACTGGGATTGCCATCAGTCTCTGACCGAGAAATTGTCTAATTTAGAGCACAGTAAAATTAGTTACTGCCACTGACACCTTGTTTGTATCTTCATAAGTAAACAAACTGCTTCCTCTAACTCTGGCCTTGTAGCTCCAATCCTGTGTTGAAGATGATGTGGCCTGAAGGTAAATTGAGTATCACAGAAGTGACCAAGCGACCCTTGACTGCTGCTACCCTTTTTAAGAACTCCATGATTGCACTAGTAGACAACCTGGCATCTAAGGTAATAATCTGACTGTCTCAAAATCAGTTCTGACTACGGATTATAGAGATGTGGATTCTCTCTGGAGTGTGTCTATGCACTTCCTGGTTTAGAGTTCCAAGTTTATCTGCCGTTATTTTTGCCTCCAGTTGAAGTCCCGTTATTGAGGACACCAGTCATAAGTAGTTTTCATTACACTATGCAAATACTCCTTCCCTTTAGCAAATCTCTTGAAGTTTGTAGAGTGTGATGCTGAGACGTAGCCTCTTTTTTTAATTTGTCTTTCAATACAAGGCGTGACTTGTGTGGAAGCAACGTGGGAAAAGGGGAGGTGATTCTTACTCAGGGCCAGCTCCAGCGTTTTTGCTGCCCTAAACGGCAAAAAAAGAAAAAAAACTGTGATCGGCAGCGGTTCGTCTGTGGTAATTCAGCGGCAGGTCCTTCCCTCCGAGAGGAACCCGCCATCAAAGAGCCGGACGTGCCACCCCCTTACAGGGGCGCCCCAGGCACGGGCTTGCTGCCTTTGCCTGGAGCCAGCCCAGTTGTTACGTGAAATGTAGTTGGATTGGAAAATGCAGCCCTAGGTAGAGACATTTAGGGCTTGTGGCGGAAGTCAGAATGAGGACACTGCAGTGCAGCGCACTTGAGCAGCAGGATAATGTTGAGTTGTGTGGTTAAGAGAGCATTTAGAATTTATAGGTGTCTGGCAATTACTGATACCAGATTTATAGTATATTGATAGGAATAGTGAAGGATGACTGTTGTCAAATAAGGGGACACGTGACCTTGGAAGCAGCTAAAATATGTTAACATACTTAGAATACTGGAAGATGGAGTCTAACTTTTAGGTTATCCTTTGAAATCCATTCCAAGTCAAAATTCATTAGTCTTTGAAAGCTAAAGTATGGTGTCCAGAATTGGACACGGTACTCAGCCGAGGCCTCACCAGTACTGAATAGAACAGTTACCTCCTGTGTCTTATGTATGACACTCCTGTTAATACACCTCAGAATTGTACCCTTTTTTTTCAACTGCATCACATGGTTCACTCATATTCAATTTGTGATCCACTATAACCCCCAGATCCTTTTCAGCAGTACTTCTGAGTATCTCGTTGTTTCCATTTTGTAATTATGCATTTGACTTTTCCTTCCTAAGTGAAGTACTTTGCGCTTTATTGAATTTCATCTTGTTGCATTCAGACCAATTCTCTAATTTGTCAAGGTTGTTTTGAATTCTAATCCTGTCCTCCAAAGTGCTTACAACCCCTCCCAGCTTGTTGGCTGCAAATTTTATAAGTACACTCTCCACTCCATTATCCAGGTCATTAATAAAAATATTGAATAGTACTGGACCCAGGCCTGCCCTCCATGGGACACCACTGGATACCCTTTCCTGGTTTGATAGTGAAACATTGATAACTACTCTTTGAGTGTGGATTTTCAACTAGCTATAATTTATAGTAATGTCATCGGACCACATTTCACTTGTTTGTTTGAGAATGTTGTGGGCCTGTTCATTTTAATCCTACTAAGATCATATTAGGTTAGTTTTTAGGAATGTCTCTGTGGCTTTATTAGCCTTTGAAACACATGATAGCCCCACTCCCCACCAATAAAAATGGTTACACAACTAGAACGCAACAATTAAAATACGATTCCTTAACAAGTCAGTTTGAGAACTGTGAAGTACCTTTGAGTCTGACTCTCAGGAGCCTATTAACAGTCCAAATTGCTGCTGCAAGAGTTTATTCCATCACTCTAGGCCTTCCTTATTATGGAAAAGGCTGGTCATAAAACTTAGCAGGGTCAAGATAGTCTTTGTTCCATGTTGCACAGCAAGCAGCCCTCCTGGGACTGACTAATGGTTTTCAGTTGTATCGCCTACTTGGATTTATTTGTTGCACTATATTTCAGTTTAAAATTTTTTTTTGGCTTCTCTATTTACCTTTGCTTGGTGAAGACTTAAACTGAAAGAATTACAGGATACAATCCATATCTAAGTGCTGTTGTACTATACCTTAATTAAATATTCAAGAGTCTTTGTTCCAGACCTTTCTTTTTAAACAGCTTTGGATTCTATATTATACCTGTCTTGTGCAAGCATTAACCTTGTTTGTTTGCTAGGAATAGCCTGTGTACTTTTTATTAGTCCCAAGTGGATTTGTATGGAGAGCTTTGCATAGATTTAGCTGAATCATCTAAGGGCTTGTCCCCACACTGGGATAATATGCTTTCCAGGGGTGTGATTTCTAAACACAGGACATGTTTAGTCTTGAGAAAATGTTAAGCGCTGTTCTAGAAGATGGTGATCAATTGTTCTGCATGCTCTCTGGAGGTAGGAGAAGTAGTACTGCAGTGGACTTAATTCGTAGCAAGGAATACTTAGGCTAGATGTTAGGAAACCCTTTCTAACTATTATAAGGGTAGTTAAGCTCTGGAATAGACTTCTAAGGGAAGTTGTGGAATTGTCGTCACTGGAGGTTTTTAAGAATAGGTTGGACAAACAGCTGTCAGGGATGGTCTAGTTCTTTGAGTGCTTGCTCATGTCTATTCCATTGTAGGTGTGCACACACCCACGTGCACGGCTGTCAAACTTTTGCCTTAGCGGTACCCGTAGGGCCGGTTGTGGCACCTTCTGGAGTGCTGCACTCATGATGCGGTATATCAGGCGTCGCCGGCCCTGCACCTTCTCAGTTCCTTCTTACCGCCCATGGTGGTCAGTAAGAGCACCTGTGTCCCTTGCTTTGCAAGTGGTCAGCGGTTTCTCGTCTAGCTTACCCTTGTGCTTTACCCGTAAATAGTTTAATCGTTATTAGTTCTTATGTACCCGTTAAGTGTTAGTTAAAGTCCCAGCGGGGACTTTGCCCCCGGCGGGGCATGCTCTGGTCTTTGAGTTTCAAGCCCTGCTCTTTGTGTAACAGGCCTATCCCTGTTAGTGACCCTCAAGAGAGTTTTCTGCAGTGCCTCGTGGAAACCCATATGAAGAAATGTTGTCGCATCTGCCAGAACTTTTTGTCTGTGGATGCAAAGAGAATGGCTCTCCTGATGCAGGCTGTCCTGTGCCCCACTTCGGAGCTGGCTCAGGTTAGCTATTTGGATGTGTATGTGTGTTTCTCTGTGTGCTGCCCCAGCTCTGCACAGACAGCACAGCAGATCTTCGAGCGAACCGCCTAATGACAACAAGATTCGTAAAGGTACGAAGGCACCAGGCCAGGTTTACTGTCGGCAAAGCACGGTAATAGCACCTGACAGGCTCTGCGAGGATACTAAGACATGTATGCCCATGACAATGGACATAGCTCAGGGAATGGCAGGACTTTGTCATTTCCCTCCTTGGCTGGACAAAGATACTCCCTGTGAGATGCATCTTTATACCCTGATACAAAAGAAGTTAGTACTGCCTCTTACATAGTTATCCTTGAGGAATGTTTTTGTACCATCCTTGATATCGGGATGTATTTGCGTCAGTATGTGACTAGCGCTTCTTAGGAATGTGTATGTTTGCAATATCAGCCCTGTTCTTGCCAGATTCTGTGAGCAGGTCCTGCCTCATGCCAGGTCTCTGATTCAAGGGCTTATGTCTCAGGTTCTCTTCCTACTACAGCGGCGCGGCCCATAGCGCACCTCCGGCACCGGGATCCTCCTGGCACTGATCCCTGTCGCCAGTGCCAAAGAAAAAGACTAAGAAAGTGGCACTGAACAAGCCTGATCAAGGGGCTCTGGGCAAACGACCCTGCTCGGGCCTTACACCTACTCTGGACCCACTAAAGGGCTTGGCCTTGGGGAGTTGTCCCCCCGCTCTCCCCTAAAGGGACCTGCCACTGACTCCGGGGAGCGGTGAAGGGCCTAGACCAATGGTGCAGTCGATCCCCTCCAAGGCCCCGGTGCCTGCAGAGCTGAGAGCGCCTCTGCCACAGCTGACACTGCATGCAGCTATGGAATTAGCTAAGGCTTCCCGCGAGGGCAATCTCCCCGGCAAGGCCTTGCACAGAACAGGCTAGTGCCTCTGGAGCCAGGACAGAGCCCTAAATCGCTATGTTCTTGGTCTCCACATCAATCCAGGTCTCAGGCTCGCGACTACCAAGTCATAGGCACCGCACTTCTGATCCCCGTCGTGGCGCCGAAGCTCGCCCAGGCGTCATCTATCTTCCTGGCACCAGTCTTTGCCATGCCTTCGGTCGCCGTTGCCAAGACCTCAAGGGCATTCCCCCACGTGGCACCGCTCCCTTTACCCCTGGCACTGATTGGACCATTCCCAGCACTGATCTCCAGCAGTGACAGTGAGCTGACATTCAAACCTCCACAGCCCTGCCCTAGTCGCTGGAGGGTGACGACTTCTCAGGATCGGAGGCACAATTCAGCCCCTCACCCAGGCAACGTAATTGGGCTCTGGAGGGTGCATCCGCGGTATCAGTGCCAATCTGGCCGCAGAGCCAGTGGCCGACCTAATAGTCTTATTGGCATGCATGGGGTGTTCCCGTCATGCTGGTGCCCCACTCCCTCCAGCCCTCAGTCGCAGAGTCAGACAGGCCAAAGGCGACGCCCTGACTATCGAAGGCACCATGTATGCCTTCCTGCCCGTTCCGTTAATCCAGAGTCTTGTTCAAGGTGAAACAAGACAGAGCGACAGTCATTCTCTTGGCTCTGGCATGACCTAGGCAGCCCTCGTTTGCCAAGCTCATGAGTCTTTCATCAGGCACTTCGTTGCAGCTACCTCTTCGGCTAGATCTGCTGTCCCGGAACCACGTGAATCTGCTGCATCCAAACCTGGCGCTTCACTTGACAGCCTGGTTTCTGCATGGCTGAGCAGGGAAGAATGGCAGTGTTCTGCTCATGTCCAGCAGGTCGTGCTGGGCAGCAGGAAACCCTCCACAAGGGCTACCTACGTGGCGAAGTGAAAGCTGTTCATGTGTTGGGCCTTAGATCTCTGCATCTGGGTGGAAGAGGCCCCCCACAGGACATCCTGGCCTATTTGCTGCACCTTAAGCTTCAGGGCCTGGGACTGTCCTTTGTCACGGTGAAACTGGCAGCCATTTCAGCTTTCCATCCTCTGTTTCATGGTAAATCGATCTTCCCCCATCTCATGAAGTTCCTGAAAGGTCTGGAACACCTTTACCCTCTTGTCTGGGATCCGGTCCCTGCTTGAGACCTGAAGCTTGTGTTGTCCAGGCTCATGGGGCCCCCCTTTGAGCCCCTGGCTTCCTGCACGCTACTGCTCCTCTCCTGGGGGGGTCTCCTTTTTGGTTGCTGTAACTGCAGCCCTTAGGGTGTCCGAGATCAGGGCACTCACGTTAGAGCTGCCTTACACGATCTTCTATGAGGACAAAATCCAGCTGCATCCACACCCAGTTTTTCTGTCCAAGGTCATCTCCCAGTTCCATACTGTCAGGACATATACCTGCTGGTCTTCTGCCTGAAACCTCATACTACGGATGAGGAATGCAGGCTGCATATTCTGAATGTCTGGTGGGCACTAGCCTTCTATACAGAGGATGAAGCCGTTCTGTAAGTCTACACAACTGTGTGTTGCTGTTACGGACTGGATGAAGGGTCGCCCAGTGTCTACCCAGAGAATCTTGTCCTGGATCACGGTGTGCATCTGCTATTGCTGTGAGCTGGTGAAGGTGACCCCACCAGTGATTGTGATGGCTCACTCGACTAGGGCGCAGGTGTCATCAGCGGCCTTTCTCGCTCAGGTGCCGATTCAGGAAATTTGTCATGCCGCCACTTGGTTGTCGGTCCATACATTTTCCTTGCACTATTCGCTGATCCAGCAGGCTCACACTGATGCTGGTTTCGGCAGAGCAGTACTTCAATCTGCAAGACTGAGAACGCGGAGCCCGCCTCCGAAGATTCTACCTGTGGGTTACCTACAATGGAACTGACATGAGCAAGCACTGGAAGAAGAAGAAAAAGCGTTTACCTAGCTTTTGTAACTATTCAACACATCTTGAAGAACAGTTACAAAAGGTAAGTAACTGTTTTACTTGGTCCTGCCTCAGTGCAGGAGGCTGGACTTGATGACTTCTTGAGGTGTTAAAAATCAGGTCCTGCATCAGAGGCAGTCTTCTGGCATCCTAATGAGTGCAGCTGGCCTGTAATAGGCTGCCTGATTGGTTTCCCCACCAGATTGGTTGGAAAAGTCAGCAGACTGGCTCTTCAACCTAGCAGTAGAAGCAGGTCAGCAGCTGCTGAAAGCATTTCTGATGGCTTCTGCATGTTCCCTGCCCTGGCCCCTCACTGTAGGTAAGCCAGTCCCAACCCTCGACTTGGATTCCTTACTTCTGACTGTGATCCTTGGTTCTGGCAGCTGGTCTCTGATTCTGGCTCTGAGGCATGACTCCCCATGTCTTGGTCACTGATATGAGGACCTTTCAAGCCCTACATTTCTATGATTCTATGAAACTGTGGCTCTGCAAGTACAGAAGGGACATGTCTGTTGATTCAAGGTTTCGGACAAGATGATCCTTGAACATAGTAACACCTCGGTTGGTAACATAAATCTTACCAAATTTTCTGCTGCTGCTGAATAGTCGGATTATTGTTGGTCACAAGATATGGTCATATGAGACCATTACTTTGATCTGAATACGGAATGTATTCTGTGCAGTAATATACTGGCTAGAGCTCTCTAACCTTAGAGGTACTTGAACTGTGTGGTTCATATACTGGTGGTGCATAGGATTCAGCTCCAGCCAGGGGAACTGCCACTAGAGGCTGGCACGACAAGTTCTGATCTGGGGAAAGTCAATTCTGTGAGCCATTGACTTAAATCTTTAAACCTTGGCTTCAGTTCATAAATTGCCACTTTTCTGACTTAAAGATGCTTCCTCCAGTGCTATGGTTTGAAAGGTCTGCAGGCACTATTGTGGTTGAAATAGTCCTGGGCTTCATAAGAAAAGCACCTTGTTGCATTCCATCACATGGCTTGCTGCCTAAGTGGCACTCTTCACTCAAACTAGTGATTAGAGGACAAAAAAAGGAAGGAAGAAAAAGAAAACCAACCTGAACAACAATGAACAGAAAACCAGAGACACTTTTAGGAACCATTTAATTCTTCACCCAAAGAGTAATTGCTAATTGTGACAAATAACAGACAGTTTTCTTGTAGCAGTGATGCTGGTGTCATATAAGAAATTAGCTACTGCCAAGAAAAAAATAAAAACATTACTGAATGGGCAAAAGCGTATTCAAGTAAATTACGCTTGTTAGTAATTACTTACCTTGTATGATTTTGGAATATGGTCATTTTAGAGACACAACCTGTATCAATTCAAGCAAAACTCTAATACGGTGGTTCTCAAACTTTTGTACTGGTGAACCCTTTCGCATAGCAAGTCTGAGTGCAACCTCCCCCCTTAAATTAAAACCACTTTTTTATCTATTTAACACATTATAAATGCAGGAGGCAAAGTGGATTTGGGGTGGAGGCTGAGAGCTCACGACCCCACCATGTGATAACCTCGCAAACCCCGAGGGGTCCCGACCCCCAGTTTGAGAACGCATGCTCTAATAGATATTAGAACTTTCTAATATGCTTAAATGGACACTCTTTTTCAAAGATGAGTTTAATTGTTCCACAGATATTCTAGTTGAATCCTGTTTCTTTTTCTTAATCAGAACTGGAATTCTGAAATTTTTGGGAGGAAAGAGGAGGACTTGTGGCTTAAACACAGGGCTTGAAGCCAGGTGTCCAGACAACAGAAGAGTAAGCATGGGAAGAATAGACAATTTGGTTTCATTAGTGGCTTTGCAAGTCAGTCAATTTCTCTGTGGCTTAGTTTTCCCGTTTGTAAAATGGGTGTGGCAGACTGCTCAGTGGCAATGGGGTTTAATTCATTGTTTATAAAGTGCTTTTTGAGTATCAGATGGCAGTTGGTATAGGAATAAGTATGTTAGAAGTGTTTATCATGTACTATGCAAGAACTATCTGTAAACACTGAGTTAATTTTAACAGAAAATTCTATCAAATCTACCATGGTACATAAGACACACAATCAATTTCATTTTTCCCAATTGTAAAACATACCTTTTAAAACCTCACACCAACCTTTCCTAAAAGTATGCTGGTTGGATAGCTAAGACTCCTAATTCAAAAGGGTGTTGAGGTCTGCATGTTTGCTTAGTTTGTTGAGATTCAATGAAATATATTTTTGAAGCACATTGAATCTAAGTGATGGCTCTTCTTATTATGGCAGATTAAATACTTAATCTACTATCTCCTTCCAAACTTGTACTAAGAGTCCAGGGACAGAAACATAGAATTGTTAAACATACTTTTATTGCACTGGAAAAAGGGAAATGAAAGATATGGAGAGGTGTCTTCAAATGCATCTTTTTAAAATGTCTATAGGCTGATTTATATACCTGCCACATAAAGGTGTGTGCTTGACAAATGTTATGTTCCTATGATTTCCTCTTGAGCATTTGGTCTTGTTTGACAGATCACTTGGGTTCTTCCTGTTAAAAACACTAGCACTTGTTCTGCTCTGGCTGACATTACGATGAATGATGAGCTATTCTGGGGCTGACTGCTCTTTTGAGACCCCTCCTTTCATCCAGCCTCTCCGTCTGATTTTTTCCCCTCCTCTCCACTCCTTGCTTTCCCTTGAATTCACTTTGACAGGCTTCCTCTCCAGTATGTTTATAATTCCATCACTGTGACTAATCTAGCACAAATGTTTCCCTTATGTATCTTTTTCGGAGTGTCTAAGCATGTCTCGGGTAGTTAGCTGCAAACCGTAGAGGAGACACTTTCTTCATTTCTTCACTTCTAGTTTTGAAACTTTCATACAGAGAAAGGCTGATCCAGTGGTTAGAGTGCTAGGACTTGAGGTTGTTTCAATTCCCTGCTCTGATGCAGACTACCTGTGTAAACTGGGCACGTCACTTTAGTGTCTTTGTGCCTCAGTTTTCCATCTGTAAAACAGAATAGTTCCTCCCCACTTCACAGAGGAAAAATGCATTAAAGACAGTGTGCGGTCTCAGATACCACAGCAATGGTACCAGATATGTACCCCTATAAAAATCAAGTTGGCAGTAATGTTAATGTTGAAGTATCCATTGCAGTTTACCCCAGTGTCACGGACTCACAGATCGTGCCCACACTTGGCCCTGTGCGGTCCGTGGGGGGTGCCCCTTTCAGTGAGACAGCCCTTCTCGGGGGTCCACTCTCTCTCGGGGTCAGGCCCCTCCACCTCCTGGAGCCGCAGCTCTCTGAGCCTCAGCACGTCTGTCGCTGCCGTGGGCCCCCTCCGGGAGTCCACGCACTCTGGACCCCCTCGGCCACTTCACCCCAAAGGGGCTGATGCAACCCTGTTCTCTAGACCGGAGTGACTCTCAGCCAGCATAAAACAGGAGGGTTTATTGAGAGCTGAACACAGCACAGGAAACTCTCAGGGCCTCAGGCCTGGCCTCTCACAATAACAGCACATCCCAGTCTCCCTGCATCCAGGTGGGCTCTGCCTGCTTCCCCTCGCCAGCCCGAGCCCGTCTTGCTTCCCCGCTGGGTCTCTGATATCTCTGTATACTGCCTGAATGGCATATATGGACCTGAGCTAGAACTGACCAAGGGTGTTTGAGATGTGGTCCAATCAGGTTATGGGTAAGCCAGGCTTAGGGCCTATTAGAGAAAAGTTATGGCTGTGCAAGGTGACCCCCTGACATGTGAATGGTGAAGCAGCCTCATCTGGCAGGGCTCATGGTTGCAACTATAGTTGTGCTCCCCTGGGGAAATCTTTGAATGTGAGTGGTGAAACATAACTCTCTCCCCCTTGGGATAAAGCCCTCTGGAGTGCAGATGGTCCATTTGCACGTCTTTGGACCAGTTGGGGGAATCTGACCCCATACTTTTCAAGGACATGTCTTTGTTTCAGTGACTCATTATTGTACTGGGACCCCTTAATTTGTCTATACGTATTCCTTGCAAACATGTCCTCCCAGGTTACCTTATTATCCCAAATGCTCCTCAATAACAGTAGCTTTGTCTTGTTTCCTTTCTGTAACTGAAGAGAAAATGTCAGTTAATGTGTTCAAAGGCAAACTGTTTAGGGAATGCATACTTACTTTAATTGTGCATTCGTGTGTTTTATTTAGTAAATTGTATCCTTCACAAAGTTCTTAGCTCTATGTAAGTCATTGTTTGATTTGTCCCCGTAGGAGCCATATTATGTCCGATGCATTAAGCCCAATGAAAAGAAGTCATCACAGCTGTTTGATGAAGAACGCTGCAGGCATCAGGTGGAATACCTTGGACTTCTGGAGAATGTCAGGGTCCGAAGGGCAGGATTTGCCTACCGCCAAACATATGAAAAGTTTCTTCACAGGTGAGAAGGAAATTAGTGCATGATTTTTTTTTTTTTTTGAGATGTTTGCTGGCTTTCTAGGCTGTTGGTTGAGCTGCACAATCTAATGATCTACCTTCACTGTGATCTGTAAACATAGAATCCTTTAGTCTGGTGATCTTTAGTCATGAATGGTGTATGTATATTATTTCTTTTTTGAGCACACACTAGTGGCTTGGATAAAACACTGTTAGTCATAGAAAGGTGCTGGTTGTCTCAGCCTGATAAGGCAGCAGATGCATAGACTTGAGGAATGCATTCTTTATGGGCTACCATTTTCCACCCATTATAAACAGCAGGGTTGAAAGCCCCATGACCCCAGTTAGACTGGACCAGTGTTCTGTTACTGTCTTAGTATCGTTAGAGTTAATGGACAATGAAGATCCTTCACATGAAAATTAACCCTAGACACAGAATTAAATAGTGTCTTGTGTTTTTCTCTTCTAAATATTGTCATACATTTTTGGAGAAGTATGGAAAGTTTCCTTTCCTGGGGGAGAAAAGCACTTCCAAATATAGTGACATTACATGGGTCAGAAAGGAAACCTTTGGACTCAGTGAATTTATAAATAGAAGGTGAGAGATAGGAATGAGATGATATGACTTGAGCCCCTGAAAACATGATTTTTGATGCATGCTGCACTATGTTTTGAGTAGCTAGAAATGTTGCTTAAGCTAAGGGCTTGTTTTCACTACCAGAGAGATGGACACTGCTGCAATCGATGCAGTGAGTGTCGATTTAGCGGGTCTAATGAAGACCCGCTAAATCGACTGCAGAGCGCTCTCCAGTCGACCCCGATACTCCATCTCTCCAAGAAGAGTAAGGTAAGTCAATAGGAGAGCATCTCCCATTGATGCAATGCAGTGAAGGTACTGCGGTAGGTCGATGTAGGCTGTCTACTGCAGCTACGTAAATAACGTAACTGGAGTAGTGTAACTTAAGTCGATTTACCCTATTAGTGAAGACAAGCCCTAAGGTTTCTTACAGTGTTATGTAAAGTACTGTGCCTACCTAGAATTTCATCATCTTGCTGGTGGATCATTGAATTGGTTTTGGTTTTTGATTCATTTGTCCAGTAACTGAAGGATAATAAAAGGATATGGTTCAACAAATACTAGTTACTGTACTTCATTTTTGTCATGAACTGTAACTTTTCATCATCATATAAGTTTAAGGCTTGATTCTGCCCTCATTCACACACATGCACATTATCAGGAATCTATTAAAATCTGCTCTTATGATTGCACAAGAAGCTACTGTTTAGTGGATATGTGATAAGCTCTTGTATGTCTGAGAGCAAAATGAAGCTAATGGCTGGAAAATTAGATTAACGTATTGCAACTGGTATGACCTTTTAACCCCTTGTTGCATTGCTTAGCCGTAAAACACTCCAACACACTTGATATCTCACTTTATTAGCCGAAGCGAGAGAAACAATAATTAACATACTGTATCCTGACCTCCTTACTCTCTTTACTTAGAACTTGTATTCAGGAAAGCTCCCACTGCGGTCACAGTGAGTCTGATTATTTAAGAACTGAGTAGAGATCCTAGAACCTGGCCAAATATCACTTTACAGTAAAATAATATCATGCCTATTTAGATCCAGCCCATAGTCAATCTGTTTTCACTTGGTTTCACTGGCATCCTTAGGGGTAAAATGCATCTTGAAATCAATACATTGTCATTAAATGCTTGTGTGTTGCATTATTGGTTTTAGCATCTAAATGACCAAAAATCTTATGGCTTGGTATCTTTTGGGGAAGGTGGTGGCTGGGAAGCTTGGTTTCTTGAGGATATAATCGAACACTTTTCATTATTGTCATTCTCAGCTTTAATGCCACTTCTAAAGAAACATTAAGTGTGGCATGAAAATAACACTGGAAACCTCACCAACTGAATTGTGGTGGTAGAAATCTCTTGCTACGTGTTCAAACCCAGAGTTTATCTGCAAATATTATGTCTGAATTTCAAAAGACTTCCATTGAGGATTTTAGGTTTTAAAAAACAACCTTTCTTCTTTTAGTTTCCTTCTGTAGGTTAAAAATGAAGGGGAAAGAAAAAACAAAGGAGTGCAGAGGAGGATGTTTAATGTATGGATGACCTTGAAGGCTGTTGAGATCTTTAGGCATGGGGGAGGGGAAGAGCTGTTCTGTCAGGCAGCAGATTTATTCTGGGTCCTGCTTCATTATAATTAGCAGTAAGGTTTTGGGATTTTGACTTGCTAGGGGATCAGGGTCATGCTCTTTGCCTCAGGAAAGGAATTAGTGAGCTTGCACTGCAAGTGCTGCTGGAGAGATGGAAAGCCTGCAGCATTCTGACGATGTTAATGCTACCAGTTGTATTAAGAGAGAATGAGCATAAAACTGCCCTGCATTAAATTCATACCTCTAATGTTGTATAAATCTTGGAGCTCTTTTGTTGATGTAGCCTTGTCTCTTCTGGAGATTTTAATTTCTCTCCACCTCTTTCATAAAATCTTCCTCCACCTTGTTGTACAGGTTTTAGATTTGACATTTTATTCCTCTTGTCTGACCCCATCAGGTCTGCTTAATAAAAGGCGGATTTGCTCTGTCACCCTGATTGTCTCTTTCATCTAATGTGAAATGTCTCGAGGTGAAAGATTTTTCCATTTCATATCCCAGTAAATTAATTATAGCAGAAACATTTTTCCACTGGGAATAGAGAGCAGGGATCTGAAACCAAACGAAAGTGTTTTGGTATGTGTGTGTGTAAAATATTTATGTACTGCATATAGATTTATTTGAGAGTGAGAGCTCTGAGCCCTTCCAAATATAAATGCAAAAACTCTTCATCGTGAGACCGTAAAAGATTTTTTAAAAATGTCAGCTTTTTTATACTTTAGCATACTCTTAACCAAACAATCATGTTGTGCCTTCCATTACCCTCTGTCACTGATATACTGGGGCCTGCTTCGAACCATGTGCTACAGCAGGTTTTTTTGCTGTCAAGTGTGTTCAGCGGTTAATTTTAATAGAACAGTGACAGTATTGTATACATTTTGTATAGTGTTATTTTAGTCAGTGTTGTACTCTCTTTTTTGTTATAGAATGAACCCCAGCAACTTCAGATTAGACCCTATTTCCTATTTTAAAAAAAAAAAAAAGTTTTCTAAGGTTGTGACACCAGATTTGTGGTTGTCCATCTCACGTTTATTTTGGAATTAGCTTGCCAACTGAAAAAAAAGCTTAGAAAATTGGGATTGAATTTGGACTTCTCAGTTCATGGGGTTTTAAAGGGCAAATAGTAAACTGCTGGAATGTGTTTCCCTTTCGAAACACAAATATGGATAATTTGTATGGTGAATTGCCTGTTGCGTTATTGAATTAAGTCTGTAAAATCATATGCAGAAAAGTCATTGTTGCTCCCTTGGCGAAAAGCTATTCAGCATTCTCAATAGGCATACTGTATGGCAGAGCAGAGTCAGATCTGGTTATTTCCTGTTTGATTCATAGTTTGTTTAATGCTGAAACTGTTTTCTCCTGCTTTTCTTTGTTTGTTGTGGGGGAGTTTGGAAAACTGAGTAATAAATGCCTGATAAAGGTGTTAGTTCTTGGGCATCCCTACTCTGGTTGGATCAGCTTGTGGACAGGTTCCCCAGGGTGCAACCCAGAACTGGGGTACTGCTGAGCCCTCTGGCTTACTAAAAGCTGGGTCTCTCAACTGTGATGCTGGTATGGCTAAGCAACACGGAAACCTTTCCAGGTACTGACCTACGCAGACATCCACAGGCAGGGACACACGCAACTGCGTTAACATGAAGCTTTGCCAGCCGCTCATGAACCAAACAATAGAGAGGCTCCAGCCAATTCCTCAGACTGCCCAGCCTGACCCCAGAGCATACATCTTGCCCTGACCAGTGTAATGTTTTATTACCCAGTCTGCACTTTGCAAAAGAAAGAGGAAATGCACCAGCTTTTGTTATCTATCTCTGTGTGTCAAGGTTGCCCAAAGCATTTCAAACAAATATGCACCTGTTTTAAGGTAAAATATAAAATAGAATCTATTAACTACAGAAAGATAGATTTTAAGTGATTATAGTAATAAATGTACAGTAAAGTTAGTTACCTAAAGCATAAAAGTAAAATTGGAATCTTGAGTTCTATAACAGCAGGATTCGAATCAAAGCAGTGTGTCACCTTGGTAGATGATATAGTCCTGAATACACAGGCTTGATTGCTTCTTCCAGCCTGGGACCAAGCTCCCCTTTCAGTCTTTGTATCTGGAATTGTTACCAGATGTTGAGTGTGGTGGGAAGAAGAGGCCAGTGATGAATGTCACCTCCCTCTTTTTTGTTGTTTCTTTCAGCTTCCTGGAAAAACTTTGCTAGACATGAGTCAAGCATAGAAACATAGAATAATCAGGGTTAGACAGAGACCTCAGGAGGTCATCTAGTCACAGCCCTGCTCAAAGGCAAGGATCAACCCCAATAAATCATCCCAGCCAGCTTTGTCAGACTAGGCCTTAGAAAAACCTCTAAAGGATGGAGATTCACTACCTCCCTAGGTAACACCATGTCCAGTGCTTCACCACCTTCCTAGTGATAGTTTTCCTAATTATTTGCAACCTAACGTCCCAACTGCAACTGAGACCATTGCTCCTTGTTCTGTCATCTGCTAACCACTGAGAACAGCCTGAAGCTCATCTCTTAAGGTAGTTGAAGGCTGTATATCCCACCTCACTCTCTTCTTGCTGCAGACTAAACAATCCCAAGTTCGCTCACCTCTCCTTGTAAGTCATGTGTACCAGCACCCCAAATCATTTTTTTTGCCCTCCTGCTGGATCTCATCTCCAATTTTGTCCACTTCCTTTCTGTAGTGGGGGCTCAACTGGATGCAAGTACTTCAGATGTGGTCTCACAGTGCTGAAAAGAGGAGAATAATCACTCCCTTGATCTGCTGGCCATGCTCCTACTATGCCAATATGCCGTTAGCCTTCTTGGCAACAAGGGCACACTGCTGACTCAGATTGATCTTTTCATCCACTGTAATCCCCAGGTCCGTTTCTGCAGAACTGCTGCATAGCCACTCGGTCCCTGGTCTGTAGCAGTGCATGGGATTCTTCTGTCCTAAATGCAGGACTCTGCACGTGTCCTTAATGAACCTCATCAGATTTCTTTTGGCCTAATTCTCCAATTTGTATAGATCCCTCTGGACCCTATCCCTACCCTCCAGCATATTTACCACCCTCTACAGCTTAGTGTCATCTGCAAACTTGCTGAAGGTGCAATCCATCCCATCATCTGGATCATTAATAAACATGTTGAACAAAACCGACCACACGACCTAACCTCAACCTAGTTGGCACTCCGTTTGATACAGGCTGCCAACTAGACATCAAGCCGTTGATCACTACCCATTGAGCCCGATCTAGCCAGCTTTCTGTCCACCTTTTAGTCCATTCATCCAGTCCATACTTCTTTATCTTGCTGGTGAGAATACTGTAGGAGACGATATCAAAAGCTTTTCTAAAGTCAAGGTATATCACGTGCACCGCTTTCCCTATATCCACAGAGCCAGTCATCATAGAAGGCAATCAGGTTGGTCAGGCATGACTTGCCCTTGGTGAATCCACGCTGACTGTTCCTGATCACTTTCCTCTCCTCCAAGTGCTTCTAAATGGATTCCTTGAGGACCGTCTCCATGATTTTTCCAGGGACTGAGGTGAGGCTGACCTGTCTGTAGTTCCTTGGATTCTCCTTCTTCCCTTTTTTTAAAGAGGGGCACTATATTTGCCTTTTTTGAATCATCCGGGACCTCCCTCGTTCGCCATGAGTTTTCAAAGATAATGGCCAATGGCTCTGCAATCGTTTAAGCCAACTCCCTCAGCACCCTTGAATGCATTAGATCCGGCCCCATGGACTTGTGCATGTCCAGCTTTTCTGAATAGTCCCTTAACCTGTTCTTTCACCATTGAAGGCTGCTCATCTCCTCCCCATACTGTGCTGCCCAGTGCAGCAGTCTGGGAGTTGACCTTGTCTGTGAAGACTGAGGCAAAAAAAGCATTTGAGTACTTCAGCTTTTCCGCATCATCTGTCACTAGGTTGCCTCCCCCATTCAGTAAGTGTCCCACTCTTTCCTTGACCACCTTCTTGTTGCTAACATACCTGTTGAAAGCAGTCTCTGTTGTCTACGTGCTAGCTCTGAGAAGGTCTCCATTGCATACAGTTTCTAGGATAGTTGTTGTGAGTGTGGACTCCCTTTAATAGGCCATCAGCAGTTACTCCATTGTTGTACTTGAAGGGCTGGTTGTGGGTGTTCCCAACTTTACAGCATATTTCAGTAACACACACATAGCAAAACTTCATAACTTCCCATACAATGATAGCACATGCAATCCAACAGGACTTTAATGTTCGACAGATCAGGCTTTTTAAAATGATACCTCACAAGGCATACTTTGTACCAAACATATCATAATTATATCACCATGGTAAATATAGGGGTGCCAGGATACCGCTTTGGAGTGCAGAGTGCCACACAGCTGCCTGCTACTTTCTAGCATAATGAAACTAGTCTGGGAATGGTACAGAAATGATGGGCAAGGAGATGAGTGCAGGGTTTGTCCAGTTTTTCTGAATAAACATTAAGTACATAGCTCAATTTCAGTTGACTTCTGCAAAGAAGTAAGTTGAAATAAAGGTTTTGTTCTTAGCAAATGTTTAAAAACTGTTGAAATAGAAAGTCTGGAAATAACTTGAGTAGCAGATTTGCTCATCCTGCAAGGATCTATGAGTGGGCTCTGCCATGTTGCATCTGTTCTTATTGGGGTGACTGTGGTAGTTCTTAGAGGTATTCCACAAATCATCCATCCTTCAACTCTGCTGCTCACATTCCTTTTTGTACTTCTCATGGAATCGTCACATCCACAGAATATCTAAATTATTACAGCCATCAGCGAACAGAAATCTTAATCTCAAAGATAAACTCCACAATGTGTTTAAGGGTGGCCTTGGAGCACAGATGGGAAGTTGATGATGGATTTAATTTTTTTGTGTTAATCTAGGTACAAGATGGTCTCAGAATTTACTTGGCCAAACCATGACCTCTCTTCAGACAAAGAAGCTGTGAAGAAATTGATTGAGTGCTGTGGGTTTCAGCATGATGTAGCCTATGGGAAGACCAAGATTTTCATACGAACTCCACGGACACTCTTCACCTTGGAGGAACTGCATGCCAAGATGCTTGTTAGAATTGTCCTCTTCCTACAGAAGGTAAAGTTAGCTTTAGTGCACTGATAAACCTCATCTTAGTGTTCATAAAATACCATCTCTCCTTATCAAGCCTTCTCAAGGTAATCTCACACAGGTGATGAGTCTGCACAAAGCTTTAACAGAATTGCAGTTTACTTGATTTTTGAAAAGCTCTATTCAGCTCTTTCTATACTTTTTCTACATAAAATGTTGAGCTAGAGTCCAGTGAGACCTGATATGTTATAATATGTGGCTCTGTTGAACCTATAAACATGCTATATACCCTTGCAAAATGTAAGGTCTTCTACAAAAGTAGGTCTTTTTGAGACCTAGAGAATATTTATGCGTAAAATAAAGCACTTTGCCCAGAGGTTCACATAGGACATGTGCTTTGACTCGGCGGTGTGTTTATCCTTGGGATAAATAATTTTGACATTCTGTTACTACTAAGTCAAAGCAGAATGGCTCTGGATATACAGGGCACTGCACTGGCATGGTCTAAGCAAAGAGGAACAGCCAGAGATACATGATACTCTTGCTTATGGAAGATGTTCCTCTAAGTAATAGAAATTTTTAATCTTTTTCTTAAAAGATTTATTTGTCTACTGAATTCTTTTCAGGAGTTTCTGGAACAGTTTCTGTTGGAGTAATCTGGCTTTGTAACATAGGCAATGTGAAATACAAAAAAGAGCTCCACTGCTTTATGGAAGATCTGGGTTGCAGTCACAGTCCTGGTTTCCTGCATCCCAGATGACCATGTGCTGACACATATATGGCACACTTCTCCGATGGCTAGCAGGGCCATTCAATTTTAGTGGGAAAAAAATTTCTTCCTACTTGAAAGTTCCCTGTCTCTGGCCTGGTCTACACTAGTCTGTTATTTCAGAATTAGCTGAGTTAATTCAGGGAAAAAAAAAAAGGTTCCGTCCACATGACCAAACCAGCTTTTTTGATTTAAAGGGCTCTTTAAATCGATTTCTGTACTCCACCTCGGCAAGTGGAGTAGTGCTTAAATCAAGATCGCAATCCCAGGTTAAAGGTATTGTGGACGCAATTCAATGTTATTGGCCTCCGGGAGCTATCCCAGAATGCTCCCTTCTGACCACTCTAGACAACACTCTCTCAACTCCGATGCACTAAACAGGTGGACAGGAAAAGGCCTGGGAACTTCTGAATTTCATTTCCCAGTCAGCACAGTCCACCATCACAGGCGACCATGCAGAGTCCACCATCACAAGAGATCACGCAGTCCCGGATTTGCAGGCGAGCTCCAGCATGGTCTGAATGGGAGGTACTGGATCTCATTGCATGTTGGGGAGACAAGTCTGTTATGGCAGAACTACATTCCAAAAAAAGGAACGCAAATACGTACGCTTAGGTCTCCAGGGCCATGCTGGAAAGAGGCTACTCCAGAGACACAGAGCAGTGTCATACAAAAATCAAGGAGCTCAAGCAAGCATATCAAAAAGCTAGGGAGGCAAACGGGTGCTCTGGATCACAGCCCCATACACTCCACTTCTGCCGTGAGCTCGATGCAATTATGGGGGGTGACACCACCACTACCCCACCACTGTCCGTGGACACTGCAAGAGGGGAGTTGTACAAAGTGAGGAGGAAGAGTCATTGGAGGACGAAGAGGAGGAGGAGGAGGAGGAGTACAGTGCACAGGCGGCAAGTGGGGAATCCGTTTCCCCCCCAGCCAGGAACTATGCTTAACACTGGAGCCAATAGCCTCCCCCCACAATCAATGCAGGCTCCCGGACCATGATCCTGGAGAAGGTACTTCTGGTGAGTGGGAGCCTGATCGGAGCCACGCGGTGGGGGACGGGGAGGAAGCCCAGCTGTGCTGGGCTGTTCGCGTATAGTTTAAAGGGCTCATCCTTGCTCAGAACATCATCGGAGCCACGCGGTGGGGCGGGGTTGGTTGTTGTGTGAAGTGATCATCCCAGAGAGCCCACAGGCCCTCCTTTATGGCAAACCAACCAGGCATTGCTTGCTATGGGAAAGGAGTCCTAGCAGTTTGAAAACATTGAAATGAATGTAGTAGAAGCAGAACCCTGCATGCCCTTAGGCTGCTTGCAAGCTGAATTCTGATGCCCAGCTGTGTATGATGGCTTCCTCATATCAAAGTGTCCCTTTTGTTCTCTAAAATGTAAATTTTAAAATACTACCCTCCCTTTTTCTCCTCCCACAGGTGCAAATGTTTCAACACCGCCCCTATCTACTCCATCTCATAGGCTGATCCAGATTAGAAGGTGGAAAAAACAAACTTGGGAAGACACGTTCGCCGAGCTCATGCAGTCCTCCAGCACTGATAGGGCCCAGCTGAATGCGTGGAGGCAAACAATTGTGGAGTCCTGTAAAGCATTACAGGATCACGAGCAGAGTAGGGACGTGCGCGATGAGAGTAGGCAGGATGCTGTGGTCAAGCTCATGGGGGAGCAAACTGACATGCTCCGCTGTATGGTGGATCTAATGCAGGAAAAGCAGCAAGACCCCAGACTGTCACTGCAGCCCCTGTATAACTGCCTTCCCTCCTCCCCAAGTTCCATAGCCTCTTCACCCAGATGCCCAAGAACACGAGGGGGGAGGCTACGGGGACCCACACACTCAACCCCAGAGGATTGCCCAAGCAGCAGAAAGTTAGCTTATGCAAACTTTTGATTTGGTTTCTCAATTTGTCCTTCCCTCCTCCTCCACCCCCCTAATCCAACCCTCCCCTCTCCCAGTCTGCTTTCTGATTTCTCTCAATGTGTTGTGCAACAAATAGTAAAGAACAATTTTTAAACAATTTAGACTTTATTTACTTTCATATATATATATAGGGGGCAGGTAACGTCAAGAGAAACAAACACAATTGTCACATCATACCCTGGCCAGTCATGAAACTGGCTTCCAAAGTTTCTCTAATGTGCAGAGTGCCCTGTTGTCTGGCTGTGTGAAATTGGCCTCCAGGTGAGTTGCCTAAACCTCCCACCCTGCCATAAATGTCCCCCCCCTTACTCTGAGATTGCGGAGCACACAACAAGCAGCAATTACAATTGGAATATTGGTTGTGCCGAGATCTAACTGAATCAGTAAACTGTGCCAGCGCACTTTCAAACATCCAAAAACACATTCTACCACCATTCTGCACTTGCTCAGCCTAAAGTTGACTGCTCCTTACTACTGTCCAGGGTATCTGTGTACGGCTTCATGAGCCATGGCATTAAGGGGTAGGCTGAGTCCCCGAGGATAACTATAGGCATTTCAACATCCCCAACAGTAATTTTCTGGTCTGGGAAGTAAGTCTCTTCCTGCAGCTGTTCAAACAGACCAGAGTTCCTGAAGATGCAAGCATCATTCACCTTTCCCAGCCATGCCACGCTGATGTCGGTGAAACATCCCTTGTGATCCACCAGTGCTTGCAGCACCATGGAAAAGTACGCCTTGTGGTTTATGTACTGACTGCGCTGGTGTGCCGAGGCCACGATAGGGATATGCGTTAGGGAACCTCAGTGCATTAAAGCCATCCACAATGGTCTGCACGTTTCCCAGAGTCACTACCCTTGATAACAGCTGGTCAATGATTGCATTGGCTACTTGCAGCACTGCAGCCCCCACAGTAGATTTGCCCACTCCAAACTGATTCCCGACTGACCAGGAGCTCTTAGGCGTTGCAAGCTTTCACAGTGTTATGGCCACTCGCTTCTCAACTGTGAGGACTGCTCTCATTTTGGTGTCTTTGTGCTTCAGGGCAGGGGACAGCAAGTCACAAAGTTCCATGTAAGTGGCCCTACGCATACAAAAGTTTCGAAGTCACTGGGAATCATCCCAGACCTGCAACACTATGCGGTCCCAGCAGTCTGTGCTTGTTTCCCAGGCCCAAAATCGGCATTCTACGGCATGAACCAGGCCCAACGCCACCATGATCTCGCAATCACCACGTGCCGTGCTTCTAGGAATGTCTGTGTCCATGTACTCATCAGTATAGTAATTGCGTTGTCGCTTCTGTGCCCGGTTTTGCAGGTACTGGATAATGCGCGAGGTATTTACAATGGTCAAAACTGCAGCGGAGATCTGAGGGGGCTCCATGCTTGCTGCATTATGGTACCTGCACGGGTAATCCTGGAAAAAGGGTGCAAAACGAGCTGTTCGGTTCAAGATGGCTGATAAAAGGCGGTAAATGGTTCTCATCTGTAGCTTTCATGGAATTGGGAAGCTTGTTAGAGCTGCAAGAGCGGGAGAGCAGAGTTTGAAGCAGAAACATGAGCGGAGTTTGCGGTGGAAGCTGTGCGGCTCTGTTCACGATGGCCGAAAAATGGTGGCGAATTGTTGCCTTCTGTAGCTTCCATGGGAGCCCAGGACAGACAACATGGAAAAAGCGGCGGAAGCTGTGCGGCTCTGTTCACGATGGCTGAAAAACGACAGGGAATTGTTGCCTTCTGTAGCTTCCACGGGAGCCCAGGACAGACAACATGGAAAAAGCAGCGGAAGCTGTGTGGCTCTGTTCATGGTAGCCAAAAAAAAAGGCGGGAAATGGTTAGATGAGACTAGATAGAAAGACGAGAGGAAATATGAGGTGGATTCATAGTACCAGGAGACAGGTGGTATACGGTGCTGCACCATCTGCTGGCAGTATGGCATCTGCCGTAGCTTTCACGGAGGGAGGAGCAAGTGACGGCACATACCCAGAAACACCTTGCCCCATCATGCACTGGGAGCTTAACCCACAATTCCAATGGGGGGAAGAGACTGCAGGAACTGTGGGATAACTACCACAGTGCACCGCGCCGACATTCGATGCTAGCCTCAGTACTGTGGACGCACTCCTCCGAATTAATGCACTTCAGGGGGGACACACAACACCAAATGTGTAAAATCGCTTCCGAAAATTTGAATAAAATAAGTTTGAATTAATTTCGTACTGTAGACGTACCCTCTATCTCAATGTCCTGTTAATCTGAAAAATCAGGGAGTGATAAAACTATTTCAGCTTCCCTGCATTATGTTGTTTAGTTCCTAGTTGGCCTTTATTACTTTGGGAGAGCCTGTCCAGGTGCCACCTGTTTATTTTATACCATTGACTTCTATGTAAGTGAAACATCCCCTGTCTTCTGCAACTGTAGAGAAGCTAAAGGAAAGAAATTTCTTATGCTAATCTGAAAGGATTGTTAAGCAATTTGCCTAAAAGGCAAAATTTTGAAAGAAGTAGTTCTTGAAAGTGACACATTCCCATGGTTGGAGTTGGGGAGATATAAACAGGGCCTTTGATCCTTACTTGTCAAATGGAAGGTAGTAGCCGCTCACATTTGGATGTTAGAAGTTACAATAGAGGTGCGTAAAGCCCCATGGAATGGTATGCGTTTATTAGAGAGACTGCGAAAGCTTTGTAATCCATGCAGATGGATCAGACCGCTTTCATTAAATGGCCCATAAATTTGAAATTGTATTTCTTTATTGAGATCTTAAATAGGTCTGCAAAACAGTGAGACTAAATTAAACCTTTTTAGGTTCATAACACTTTGAATGAATAACCTCTAACATTCTTGGATGTTCTCCGTGAACATCCAAGGCCACTGTGTTCGGTTACTGTTTCTCCTTATCGTTGGAAGGTGAGCTATTTGGGTTTCCCTGTAGTTAACAAATTACTGGGAGAACACATTACTGACAAATGTTGATGTATAAATTTCCATTTCTGATTAAATGGCAGAAGGAAGTGGGAGGTGAGCTTGGTCTGGATCAGAGGTCCCCAAACTCTGGGGCGTGCATGGGGGGATAGAAAGGGAGTGCCACTTGACCCTGCCACTTGGTTCCATCCCCAGCATTGGCCCCATCTCTGTTCCCGGCCCTGGCCCTGGCCCTGACCCCAGACCCACCCGCAGCTGCAGCTCCAGCCTCGCCCCTCCTCACCCCTGTCTGCATGAGATAAGAACATAAGAATGGCCATACTGGGTCAGACCAAAGGTTTATCTATCCCAGTATCCTGTCTTCTGACAGTGGCTGATACCAAGTGCCCCAGGGGGAATGAACAGAACGGGTAATCAAGTGATCCATCCCTTGCTGCCCATTCCCAGCTTCTGACAAATAGAGGCTAGGGACACTATCCCTGCCTCTCCTGGCTAATAGACCTATCCCCCATGAATTTTTCTAGTTCTCTTTTGAACCCTGTTATAGTCCTGGCTTTCACTCCCAGCTCGGGGGTGGGGCATGAACGAGTAAGTGGGAGTGCGACCCTGAAAAGTTTGGGGACTGCTTATCTGGATTTAAAGATTGCAGGTATTGAAAGGTAATAAAACTCCTTATGCGGGTGGGTCAGTTAAAGCCTGTTAAACAGCATGGGCCAAAACTTGATAGAAAAATGGATTGACAAACTGCTGCGGTAGCTGTTGGCTTCCCTTATCAATGTACTGTAAAGGCCAACATTGCAAACCTTCACTTAACCAGGACAGGCTCCTATGGACCTGGAAGAGAGCAGAAATAAATAAATTGTTCTTTGCCTACAGAAGAAAAATAGCTGAATTTGTAACTGGGCCCACTTTTTGGCTGTATGAGAACTTGGTGGATTGGCAGAATGCTGTTGTTGGGTGGCAGATATATGTTGTACATCAGACTATGAACTGGCTAATTCTGATTCTTCATTCTTAGTATCTTTTTATTGGTTTTCCTTTTGTTTTAAGTTGACTGAGGAAAAATGGTAAATGCTAGACCTACCAAGCATACCAGAAATAACATGCATATTACTCATGGGTGAATTCTTTGGCAAAATATATATAAAATTTAAATTCTATGCACAATATTTTCAAATTCTGCATCTTTTTATTTGTCAAAATAACACAATATAACATCATATAATCAATTATTTTGGTAATGTATTTCAAATACCTGTCAGGAAGTATATTTATAACAATACAGACAACAGAGATTAAGGAAATGTTTTTTTGACAGATTCCTTGCTAAGCGTATTAATACAGAACTTTGAGTAATAATTCATTTAAATTACAATACAGAAACTTACTTCTCGCACTCTTCAGAAGCAGTGCAAAAGCTTGGGGGGTGTCAGGGGTAATAGAGGGGCTGAGAGGGAAGGAGCCTGGGAGTGAACCTGGAGGGTTGTTGGGTGTGGGTGAGAGAAATATAGAACAATTCCCCCGCCCCCCGCAGGGGGGTTGGGGGGAGGTATTGTTAGGGAACTGGGGAGCCTCCCCCATGCAGACACTGGCTGATCCTGGCACATAAGCCCCTGTCCCCATAGATTCATAGGACTGGAAGGGACCATGTGTCCCTGCACCCCTACTCAGCCACCCCCCCTTCTCTTGCCCTCATGTGTCTCTGCACCTCCACTCAGTCACCCCTCCGCCTGTCCCCATGTGGCCCTGCACCTCCATTCAGCCCTCACCCCAGTCTGTCCCCCCACTAGCCTTTCTGAAGCCCAGCAGCCCCGTGTGCCCCACTCTGCCTGTTCCCTCCCCTACCCCCTGTGCCTCCTTGATCACTTGATGATTATCTATTCTGTTCATTCCCTCTGAAGCACCTGGCATTGGCCACTGTTGAAAGACAGGATATTGGGCTAAAGGGACCTTTGATCTGACCCAGTGTGAACGTTCTTATGTTCCTCACCTGGACCCATGAGCAGGGCACTGGCTTGCTGCTTTCCTCTTTAGCTCATTGCTGTGGTTGGTGAGCCGGCTGCCCTCTGTTCTGGTGCCACAGCAGCCCCTAGTGGGTGAAAGGTATAACTGCAGCGCCTCTCCGGTTGAATGTATCTTCTGTGGAGAAAAAAAATCTGCAGGGGATATGAATTCTGCACATGCCCAGAGGCACAGAATTCCCCCAGGAGTAGCATATGAACCTGCTGAGAGTAGCCTGGTATGAGGGGGACTCTGTAGTAGGCTGTGTACAGAGAAGCAACATAGCCTTGAGCATGGGATTGGAGTCTGAATGTCCTGATTTCTAATCCTGTTTCTGCTGCTGATTTACTGAGGTGTGATGAGCAAGTCACTTAATATCTGTCTATCTCCTCATCTATAAAATGGGGCTAATACTTATTTGTCTACCTGCATAGGGCGTTTTGTCCTATATAGCACTTTCAGAATGAAAACTGCTGTATGAGCAGAAGGTATTGTCATTATAATCTCTGTAAATCATTAGCATGTACAGTGTATGCACTTCATCTAGAGAGGCCTTTTTAAAATAGATACAAGTAGTACATTCACAGTCTCTCCTTTCCATTTTGTTTCCTGGGTGCATGCTATCCGAAACTTCTTCCTCTGTCAGTATGTCTGCCAGCTCCATGCTAGGCCAATCAGTATGCCAGTATTCCAAATTGCCAGGATGATCTTAGTTTTCTGGGCTAACTTCTTTAATTGCGCTTGTCCAAAGTTGTGCCATAGCCCTCACTTATTTTCTACAACTGTGTGTTGTTTCTAGAATACCCATTTATTTTCTTGATTAATGTGAGGACTCAGAGTGATGTCTACAGTGCAGCTAAACGTCTGCGGCTGGCCCACGTCAGCAAACTTGGGCTTGTGGGGCTCAGGCTGTGGGTCTGTAAAACTACAGTGTAGATGGGCTCAGGGACCCCACCATGGGCATCTACACTGCCGTTTTATAGCCCTGCAGCCCAAACTCCACAAACCTGAGTCAACTGACACCAGCCAGCCTCAGGTGTTCAACTGGAGTGCAGACATACCCATAATGGCAGTTTGTGGCAGACTTTTGTGGCCAGCTGCCAACCTGATGCCAAATCGCCTCCTTTTTCAGCTGGGCTTTGGGACTGGCTATGTATTAAGATATAAAATGACATCCATAAGGAGCATCCTAATACAGTAATGTTTTTACCTCTGGAGCATGCTTCTAAAATCGATACGGCTGGGAACAGAGTATTTTTTGTTAGTTTACTCCACAACCCTATTAAAAACTTGTGGTGTGTAATTTTAATTTGCCTGATAAGTTACAAACATTTACCTGAGATCTGGGGAAAATACAAGCTTCTTTTAATTACCAGAGTACTCTACAAGCTGTCAAGTCATCCTTAAAAGGTTTAAAGGAATCACTGCAGTTGTGTGTGATCCAAGTTCCATGTCTGTAACTCATATCCCTTGCTGATTCACTCCCCTTTTTACTTGTTTGTTCAAATTGCCTCAGGAAGAGATGAGATTTTTTGCTTGCAAAGTGCTAAGGAGAAGCTGTTTTAGAATCCTGGTTCTTACAGCTAAAGGCAAGAAATGCTAATGAATCAATAAAGCCTACTGTCAGCGCAATCAGTAAAAAAACAAAAACAAAAACAAAAACATGTTGGCTTGATGTTTATTATAAGCAAAATAATACACATATATATGAGTTGGTATAACTAAATACTTTGTGCAATGTGAAATCTGTCTAGAAAGTCCTTGTTTCTTATGTTTTTCCTTTGTTTCCCCTTATTTTGGTCTTCAACGTCATTCTCTTATGTTTACAATTCAAACAGATCTTGTCACCTTCATGTGCCAGTCCTGTGTTCACCAGCAGATGGGACACTTGCAGGTTGGCAGAGGGGAAGGAGGAATAATCAGCATAACAAACAGACTTAAAGATGCACTAAAGCGCAGGGGTTGGCAACCTTTCAGAAGTGCTGTGCTGAGTCTTCATTTATTCACTCTAATTTAAGGTTTCGTGTGCCAGTAATACATTTTAATGTTTTTAGAACATCTTTCTATAAGTCTATAATATATAACTAAACTATTGTTGTATGTAAAGTAAATAAGGTTTTTAAAATATTTAAGATACTTCATTTAAAATTAAATAAAAATGCAGAGCCCCCCAGACTGGTGGCCAGGACTCGGGCAGTGTGAGTGCCACTGAAAATCAGCTTGCAGGCCATGGGTTGCCTACCCCTGCACTAAAACGTCATAGCTCGGAAAAATATTGAGGCAGTTGTTCTTCCATGTCACAATTCCTTTATTTCTCTTCCAGCTTTTCGTTGCAACAGATATTTTCATGAAGACTTGATTCTTGCTGCATATTCCTTACCTAAAATCATAATCTCTATTTTTGACACATTAGGGAAAGAGTAAGCCCCAACAGCCAGTGAACACAAATGTGTTTTCATGGGGGGCAGGGAGGAAACAAAGTTGGAGGGGAGGATATAGGAATTAATTTTCTAAATATAATTTTGTTATTTAAGTAACCTCTTTTATTACACAAGACACTTTCAAAAAGTAAAAATGTTTCACCTTTATTCAACTTATTCAGTTATTCAAACTACACAAGAGCAAAGCTCAAACTGAAGATAGAAACATTAACCTTGCTGCTATTAGAGTCAGTTCTGAATAACTGAAGAAGCCAAAGTTGATTTTTTTAAGTGAGCCAAACAATTAGTCTAGAAATTTTAATGTGCACAATCATCCACTTGTAGTAAAACTTTTCATTCTGGTTTTAAGGCTGCCACAGGTTATGGTCTGTTTGTGATGCTTTTTCTTTTTAAATGGAAGGGGCTTATTTACAAAAACAAATCCCCCATTGCATATAGTATTTTTGCTTCCTGTTTTCTTTAAATGTACATCATAGTCTCTTGATCATTTGTGCTAAATGGTTTTATGGTACAATAAACGGGATGTGCAACAGGGTTGTTGTCAGTAGTACAGAAACCTCTGAAGTACATGACTTCTCACTTAAAATAACAATGCTAATTTTTGCATTTAATAAATGGTTAAGAATATGTTAGTTATGAATTCAGTTAAATTGGATAATGAAGACAATGGGACCAACAGTATGATGAATGGAGTATTTTGCTTTCATTGTCACCATCTAGTGTCTTTTACCTTGAGAAACCTTTATTTTTGTCTTCATTGCTTAAAAGAAAGTGTGTTTAACGTGGGATAACTAACACAGATTAACTACCGAATTGTAAAATCCTAGTGGAGGCATGACACCTATAGTTTTTACTGAGGTGTAGTGAAGCAAGATTACTTATGCCTAGGGGATATTGTGTTGACCTCATGGTAAAAACTACAGGTGCCTAATGTCCTCTAGGATCAGTGGTGGAACAATTTTTATAGTAAGGGTGCTGAAAGCCATTGAACAAAACTGTACATAAAACAAGTACATAAAAGGTAGTTACAAGGAGGAGGGAGAAGAATTGTTCATCTTAACCTCTGAGGATAGGACAAGAAGTAATGGGCTTAAATTGCAGCAAGGGAAGTTTAGGATGGACATTAGGAAAAACTTCCTAACTGTTAGGGTGGTTAAGCACTGGCATGAATTGCCTAGGGAGGTTGTGGAATTTCCTTTATTGGAGATTAAGAGCAAATTAAATAAATACCTGTTAGGGATGGTCTAGAATAGATAATACTTAGTCCTGCCATGAGTGCAGGGGACTGGACTAGATGACCTCTTGAGATCCCTTCCAGTCCTATGATTCGAAACTCTGTATCTGATGGAAACCACTTCAATCCAATAGGTGATGCTGCACCCCCAGCACCCCTGACTAAGATGTTAGTGCATCTTACTGCATGTTAGTCATCTCTATCTGAAAACAAAAAAAATCTTTTTGACAGTGAGTCTGTGACACAACTTGAATGGTGATTTTACATTCACTAGTTTGGAAGATCACTACTTCTCAAGAAGTGCATTTTGAGGTTATTTACTGTAGTTGTGGTCTTTCTGTCACTATAATTAAACCTTTTGGGAAACAAATGAGCTGCTCTGCTGTAACAAGGACTCTA
>NC_133789.1:14436838-14439572 GCF_003597395.2 Chelonoidis abingdonii
ATACTTCTCGCATTTGTATATAGGCATCTAAGATACTGGTTTGATCTTGCCTCCCAGTTTTGCCCTGACCCTCCTTTCTCTCTGCCATTATAGCCCATGCTCCCTCTTGTTTCCGACCCATCTCCCAGGTCTTCATGTTCCCCACTTCCTGTGGGCTTTGCTCACCTGTCCCCGTCGAACCTAGTTTAAAGCCCTCCTCACTAGGGGGTTTGGACTAGATGACCTCCTGAGGTCCCTTCCAACCCTGATAGTCCATAATTCTATTCTATGATTCACAAGTTCCTAATACAGAAGTAAAATAGCTTTTCTGCTTCTCCTCAAGATCCTCCATTCATGCATTCAGGGATCACATTTGTTTTGGACACAGCATTGCACTGGGAGCTCATGTTCAGCTGTTTTTCCGCCATGACCCCCTTATCTTTCTCAGAGTCACTGCTTCCCATATAGAGTCCCCCGTAATGGAAGTATGGCCTGTGTTCCTAAATGTATGCATTTACATTTAACCATATTAAAATGCATATTGTTTGCTTGTGCACAGGTTACCGGGTGATCCAAATAAATCTGTATCAGTGACTGGTTCTTCATTATTTGTCTCCAATTTTTGTGTCATCTGCAAACTTTATCAGTGATCTTATGTATTCTTCCAAGTCATTGATAAACATTTTAAATAATGTAGGACCAAGAACCCATCCCTGCTGCACCCTACTAAAAACACACCTGTTCAATGATTCCCATTTGCAGTTACATTTTGAGACCTATCAGCTAGCCAGTTTTTAATCCATTTAATGTGTGCCATGTTAATCTTATATCATTCTAGTTTTTAATCAAAATGTATAATATTCCTAGGTCAATACAATTTAGTGCACTATTTCTGTGTAATTCTATCAGAATATTACACCTGCACAGGTATCATTTCAGTATATCTTTCCAGTTTAATGCAGGGGAAGCAGAGGTTGGTCTTGCATTATAACCCAACAGCTAGTCTTTCCAGTCAGTTCTTTAAAATTCTTATGCATAAGGTAGTCTTGCAAAATTGTCAGGAGAATGTACCAGCCCAGGAACAAAACCTACTTACACTGCCTTTGATGTGATAGGAAAGAACTGTTACTTGCCCATTTTAAAAAAAAAAAGGGGGTGGGGCGCGAATAGGCAAGTAAAATTGAGCAAGGCTGGGGTAACGCCAAGATGATAAATTATCTTAACCCTTAATCTGCTTTCCTGCTCATCCTGTTTCACTGCTGGCAACTTGTGCACTTGTGCTCTCTGTCTGCTTGTCTTCATTTTTATGTTTTCCTCTTAAAAGTGGATCTAACTCTCTCCTTTCTCTCCACTTCCAAGTCAAGCTGGGAGTCTGGTGATTTATGCTCTTGGAAGCAGCTGGTGGTTAGTTGCCCTGGTGATACTTGATTACCGAGGCAGTAAATTTGATACATCAATATGACAGCCATTGCTAAAATGAAATGGTCCCAGGTCCAAGACACCTACACTTAACCTTTGCTAAAGTAAGCCCCAGTCCCTTGGATAAGAATTCTCTCTGTTGCATGCCTTGGAAGTAGAGGTGTGTTTTAACACTTCTTCCTAATGCAGAGAACTGCAGTCTTCAAATTATCCTTGCCTTTGTATATTCTAACAGCTTGCACTGGCAGCATTTGTTTTCACTTGAGGCATTCTAGTTCCCAGACAGTCCTCTCAGGAGATGTCACTCTCAGCCCTGCAGCTGTTGTCACCATAGCAACATTCTCTGGGCTCAGGGGGGAAGAGTAGGAAAGAGAACCATGGCTGACTTGTCATAATTTAATGTTTCACCTTCCCTTTCTTCAGTCCCCGTGAGTCCTTAAAGCAAAGTGTGCTAGGAAACGTTAGCCACACAGTGAAGCTTTCAGTCTGACAAAGGCAGCATTTTCATGTCAGATTACGGATCGGCAGTGGTAATCTGACAAGGGCTTCTGCTCAGTGACCCAAATAAAAGGTGATGTAACGGGTTTACCATCTACAGTCTCGGCACAATTACCATCTTATGAGAGAATGTGTTCATGAAGATTGGTATAGATTGAATAATTATGTACATATTTCCTAGATTTATAGCATATGTCTAGGCCTTGATACTGTGAACTCTTAGGCAATGAGGAGCAGATGATGCAAGGTGGTCTTGCTTCAGCGCAAGTGCATGCAGATGCTGTGTGGGGGACCAAATAAGGTTAAGCACAGAGAGTATCCTTGGCATTGAGAAGGGAACTAGTCTCAAGCCCCACTGTATCTGTTTCCTCTCAATGGCACAGGGTAAAATGTGATGAAACACATCTGTCAAAGAGAATGGGCATATCTGAGGAGACATGGGCTCAAGAACCATCCTCCTTGTGCTAATGTGGTCCTCAGCTACCTTACCAGGCCTCCCTTTTGGTGGTAGGCCAGAATAACTTGAGGCTCCACAGCAGCATGCTCCAATAATGCAGGATTGGGATCTTCTGTACGTCGTCTGTCCAGCAGCGCTTATGCAGTTCTCCACTGAAGGCTCCCTAAAGCACTTCAAGTATCAGAGGGGTAGCCGTGTTAGTCTGGATCTGTAAAAGCAGCAGAGAGTCCTGTGGCACCTTATAGACTAACAGAAGTTTTGGAGCATGAGCTTTCGTGGGAGAATGCATGCATCCAACGAAGTGGGTATTCACCCACGAAAGCTCATGCTCCAAAACTTCTGTTAGTCTATAAGGTGTCACAGGACTCTTTGCTGCTTTTA
>NC_133789.1:14440669-14446660 GCF_003597395.2 Chelonoidis abingdonii
AAACCTGAAGAATGGACATCCAAACTGCCCACAGGGAAAACTCAACTCCAAAGCTGACTGGGAAAGCAGGTAGACCCATCCTCAAGATCAGTGTTCAGGCTCAACTCCCTGTTTGAGGGATAAGAATAAGGTGATCACTCTTATGGGCTCTGAAACCGGCTGCATTAAAATGATGAATTCATGGATACTCCCCGCCCTCAGGTCCTCCCAGATGGCTCATGTGGACCTAGTCAAAACTAATAGCCACGATCACTGAGCTTAAAGAGACTGCCAACAAGCAATATAAATTATAATCGCGGTAGATCAATCCTCCGCTCCAGTGTTTCATGATATCAGTATGATAACAGCTTGAGTAATAGTACTTGTCTATGCCCATATTTAGAAATAGTCTCGAGCATCAGCAGAGGGAATGTCGTGAATACGCTCTTGCTTCTGTGGTAATACGTCTAGTCCCAATTGGATCCGTGCGTAACAAAATTCTGGTGCTTACTTGAACCTCCCAAGCTTCATACCCAGTTTGGATCTTATTCGCTGCCACCAGTAGTAATTGAGGCTCTAGCAGCCTGGGTTCCCCAAATTCCTTTGGGGACCTCCCCTCTTCTGACTCCCAACTTTCCCTGGAGGACCCAAGACTCAGAAGTATGAGTCTACCGAAAGAGAATGATCCCCTCCTTCTCCCTCTCTCTCCGTTGTCCCGCTCTGAGAGCTGAGGGATTGACTGCCAATCTCTTACATTACTAACCCCAAGAAACGCTCTCTCCAAAGAGACATGCAAGCACCAGATCCCAGTCTCCCCCCTCCCCGTAACTTTTCCCGCCCTGGGACAATAGGAAAGTAACCCACAGAGCATGGGCTTTCTCCCCCCCCCCCCCAGCCTGTCCACAGATGTAACAGAGCTAACGGGCACAGAAATTTCTCTCCCTTTTGCCTTACTAGGAAAAGAAACTTCCCACAAGTTTTAAAAAGAAACTTTATATAAAAAAAAAAGAAAGAACTACATATTACTTACACTCTGCTATTAAAACTCAATACAGGGCATATGGCTTATAAGAAATAGGAATAAACATTCTGATTTAAAAATGATTAGCCCAAATTAACAGTCCAGCAATCAACACCCATGTAAATACAATCAAAGCACCATCACAGCGATTACTTTGGTTCCTTTTGTACATATCACACTTTATAGTAGAATATTTGAAAGAAGAGGAGTTAGAAGAAAGCTTGTTTACTCAGAGCCGAGGAAAACAAAAAGACCAGAACAAAGCCAAAAACCTCCAGAGGTTCCCACCCTTACTTTTGAAAAATCCGGTTCCTGATTGGTCTCTGGTCAGGTGTTTGGTTCCCTTTGTAAACCCCTTTACGTAAAGAAATTTAACCTTAGCTACCTATCTACTTATTGACAGCTTCAGACTATTAATTGTGATAAACGTATTGCTCCCTTGGTTCTCGCTCAAATGGACAATCCATGTAGGATTTGAGATAACAGGGACACTATTTTCCTTAATGCAGAGTGATAGATAAGATCCAGGACTGTTTCTAAGTTGTCATGAAACAGATCTCATTATATATTCATTCCTGTGTCTTCTAGGTTTTCTAGCTTTACGAGGTTATTTCGTGGGTAACACTGTGCATGTGTGTCAAGGATTCCTTAAAATGACCTGGACCCATTCCTGATGAGATGAAAGGAAAGGAATTAGTCATTCAGTTGTTGGACATAGGAAGCCCACATTATAAGATAGTCAAAGGGATATCTGAACATGTTCTGACGAGCTCTACTGGCCACTATTTACTTGTCAGTGTAAACGAGGATAACTAGTATTGATCATGGCCAGGATTGAGTGTTGCTGGGACCAGGATATAACCACAACCACCTGATAATGCTGACTTTTGTCCTTGGTAAAATTATCAAAAGAGCCTAAGTGACTTAAGCTCTTAAGGCCAGGTCTACCCTAAACACTTTCTCAAGTATAATAATATTGGTTGGAGTGTGACATTTTTCAACATTTCTACGCTGTCAAAAACCCAAGAGCAGCTGCTGTTATACTGGCATAAGTCCTTTTGTCTTTAGAGTTTATTTTGCTCAGGGAACCAGCATAAGCTATGTCAGCAAAAGCATTTTATTGCCAGTATAAGCTGCATTTACAGTAGGAGGGTTTGCTGGTATAGCTACACTGATAAATCTTTTCTAGTGTAGATCTGGCCTAAGTCTGTCACTTCTGAAAATGGGCGTTAGGTTCCTAAGTCACTAAGGCATTCTTAAAACTTGTCTATACTGGTCAGTCGAGCCAGCCAGAGACTTCAGCCGGCAGGAGCAGAAGCAGCCAAAACAGGGACTGTTGCACTGTGGGGTTGGGGGGGGGGGAGGTATGTAAAAGAGGCCGAACCACAACCATCTCCCCCCCATGTCCCCTGGACTCAGAACTGTGAAGAGACCATGCCCCATATGGAGACATTAGGACCTATATGGTCTCCTCACCCCTTCTATCTGGCCTTGAGGGAAAACTGTAGCTAAGAGGCAGCCAGAGACTCCAGCCAGTAGGAGCAGAAGTAGTCAAAGTAAGGACCTTTGAACATTCAAAGAACTGCCTACAGTTTTGACTGGACTTACTCTGCACTGAGCTGTTTGTTCCAACCCTCTCCCTCCCACTGCTTCACAGTCTCTTTACCACAGCGTCACTCCACATCTGCCTCCTCGCCGTCATCTCCTCTTCCCCCACTCTGTCTCCTATCTGTTTAGATCAGCAGTTCTCAGCCCGTGGGCCACATGTGGCCCAGTTAGCACACAACTGTGGCCCTACTGTGTGCTTAAAAGAGAGTCAAAATTTGCTGCTCTGGTCTGGTAGAGGACGGGGCTGGCTGAGGGGGAGACAGTGTCTGGCAGCCTACAGGAGGACTAATGCCAGCAGGGGGCTTATGAGTTCAGCAGGGGGGCAGAAGTGTGTGTCTCTGGGCAGGTTTATAGGGGGAGGGGTGCTGGAAACCAGGGGTTCCCAGGATGCTAAGTTTTAGGTGGAGCTCCACACCTAGCGTCTTGGCTGCCAGTCTTCACCTGGTGCTCCACTCCTGGCTCAGCACAGGGGTCCTGGCTGCCTGGCCCCGCGCAGCTGGATCCCGGTCTGGCTGCCGGTGGCCTGGCTCCCTGCTCAGTGCGGTGGGATTCAGCTGCCCGGCCCTGCAAGGCAGGATTCTGGGTTTCAGCTGCCTGCCCCCCGCCCAGGACTCCCCTCCTTGCCCCCTCTGTGGTGGGGTCTCTGGGTGTGGGGGGCACTTGCCATAGGGGACTGTAGAGGGTTTTTTTTTGGGGGGGGGGTGGCGCTGTGGTTCTCAACCTGCAGCCCACAATGATAGTTTGAGAACCACTGGTTTAGATTGTAAATTCTATGTGGCAGGAGCAGTCTACTGTGTGTTTGTATACCTAGCAGTGCAGTGGGGTCCCCGTGGTCGGCTGGGCCTTTGACGTACTGTAATAAACATGATCATTGATAATCATATTCAACTGCTTATAGGATTGCATAATTCCACTAAGATTACCTAGTGAAGACAAACTCCACGAGAAACTGTTCAGAGATATTTGGGATGGATTTTATTCAGTCTTGGCATGGAGTCAATACAAGATATCGTATGGTGGAGTGAGGAGAGTAGTTCCTGGGGAGCAGTCTTTTATATGCAGAGTGATGCCTTTTTATAGCTGCTTGCTGAATAATATGCATTAGACATCATGACTATTTGAACTACAAGTGGTCAGGAACTTGTCAAAACATTTTTCACTGGAAAATGCAGATTCATCAAAACAAAACTTTGTGGTGAAGGGTCAGTTTTGATAAATTTTTCAACTTGAAAATTGTTGATAACTAACAGTTCTAGTTTTCAGTTTGAAATGACTTTTTGTTGAGAAATTAAAGGTAATTATAGGTAAATAAATAAAATGGTCAAAATTGAAACCAAACATTTTGACTGACCTAACTTTTTTCGAATTTTTGGTTAATAAAGTTATAAATATTTTGCCTTTCGTCTAAATTTGGGATTTTTTTTTGCTGTCATGGAAATTTTGGCAGGATGGGATAACAATTTCCCTCCCAGCTTTTTAAAACAAGAGCTGGGAGGGAAATTATTAATTCACAGGTTCTGAAGATTGAAAATGCTGTGGTCAGTTAATGTAGGAAACCTCAGTATGCTTTCTTCTCCTGGGGCTTGTCTTTCCTGACTAGCAGGGACAAAACATTCTGCAGAAACAGTGCAAGAGGCAGTAACAGGTAGGGTGACCAGATGTCCCAATTGTATAGGGACAGTCCCAATTTTTGGGTCTTTTTCTTATATAGGCTCCTATTACCCTCCCACCCGTCCCAATTTTTCACACTTGCTTTCTGGTGACTCTAGTAATAGGTAGGATTTTTTTTCACACCAGTGCCTCCATTGACAGGGTGATCCTAAGAGCACCAGCATGAATTTAGTAAACTCCTTGGTGTGGAATTGAAAGACCTCTTTTGATTAAACATTACAGTGAAGGACCAGTTTGAACCTATAAGATATATGCATGCATACCCCTATGCCATTTGTTGAAACCTTGGCTTATTTGTTAGATGTATTAGCTGAGAAGCAGAACATTCATGTTGCCATGGATTTTAATGCGCTCAACTCCATATTTAACACACAGCATGGTGGCTATTGTACGTGAAACCAAACGAAATGATTTGCTCTATCTTCAGTACTCATAAGAGGGAACAGAGTTATCATAGGATGCAGTATCTGAATATAACCTAATTAATCTCCATTCCGTTCACAGTTCTTTCTCTAGTGAAGTTCTTTCTTTTCAGTAGATATAAATAATGCCCACTTCTTGATGTCAGATGAAGCAGGGGGTGGGACTAGATGAGCTCCTGAGGTCCCTTCCAACCCTGATATTCTATGATTCTATGGCACACGGGTAAAGCAGGTGATTTTCCACTCGCTGCTTATAGGTCCTCACCCTCTAATAGAGATGAGCTATTGGAATTGTAGACATTGAAACATATATATTAAAAAATTAAATACACCTCTACCTCAATGTAACACTGTCCTCAGGAGCAAAAAAATCTTGCCGCTTTATAGGTGAAACCGCATTATATTGAACTTGCTTTGATCTGCCAAAGCGTGCAGTCCCGCCCCCTGGAGCGCTGCTCTGCCACGTTATATCCAAATTCATGTTACATCGGGTTGCATTATATCAGAGTAGAGGTGTACCATATTGTACCTGCTTTCTTTATAAACTTGAAGTAAAGGAATTTGTCACAAATCGTGCATGCAAGTGGCTCAGTGGGCTCAGTGCTGGAGTAATGTCTACTTTCTCGTATCCCTTGTCTGCAAGGAGATGAGGTCTTTGAAGCACAATTGCAAGTCACACAATTAAACCCTGGATTCAGGTCTGAGCATTTGTTCTCTAACACCTGGTGTTCAGAGGAGTTAAATGCAGCCCTACATGCTATTTATGTGCTGCACTTTTGACTTAAATGTTTAATAACATCTCCCATTTTGAGACTTTTCAGAAGCTGTGTAGCAAGGTTCACATCTATGTGAATTTTCTAGCTAGGGTGTTTTTTTCTTAGTTTGGATGCCTTGAGGGCAACTATACTAGGGCAGCATGAAATATTGATCAAGAAACACTTCAGGCAAGTGTGAAGGAGGCCTAGTGGGAAGGAGTGTGTTAGGTTATAGCAAGCATGAACTATTTTCGCAAGGGTCATGTACCTTCTGCAGCATGAAGCTGATATTTAATTTACAAAGGCTTGGTTTGTTTTTTGAATTTAAACTGCACTTTTTGCTTGTTTGTGTATTTGGATAGCATCATCTCATGGTCTTAATGAGTTATATTATCTGAAATTGTGGTGTCTGTGCAAATCCAGATTTTGGTTTTCTATGAAAGGTCCATGACTGAGATGCTGTTGCCACCCTATATCCAAAATAGCCCAAATTTGTGGCCTCACAGACACTTTGCAAGGCCTATCTATTTTCTTG
>NC_133789.1:14446719-14453249 GCF_003597395.2 Chelonoidis abingdonii
GGGGGGGGGGTAGATTGAGAGGTATGGGAAGGTTGAAGTCCCTAGAATAGAATATTTAATTTTGGTTTTTGCCTGTTTGTTGGTGACTGTGAAGGTGGGGTTAATCTGGATTAGGTTTATTTTAGTTGTGTGAATTTGGGTAGAGTTTGGCTGAATTTCAGTTCAAATTTTGAAGATGTACCTGCACACCCCTTTTGTTAACCTACTGGCTAGAACTGAGAAGACCTATTGGCATGCATTTTAAAACACTTGTCCATATCCTGCACAGAAATATAACACATGAATTATACTATATTTCATACTTAAAGGCAAACACTTCAAGAATTTTTTGTATTCTATTTTCTGAAGTTTTGTATGAATTGTACATTTTAATTTGTATACAAGGCTTTTGGACAAGCTCTTTAATTTAAAAAATCTAAGAAAGTGTAATTACATTTACTGAAAAATATTTGCTTTGAGAATGGAAAACCAAAAGGTGATTACTACTTTAGAATCATCAAAAATGTAACCAGGGGAATACCTAGTAATGGCTACTAGTAAGAACTGTAGCACATATCTTGATTTTTTTCATACATATATGCCCTACATCCTCAAGTTGTGACAGACTCAGGTGTTGAAATTCGAACTTGGTCAGGCAGAAGCTTGGACCCTGTACTAGATGAAAGCTGCTCAATAAATCATAGCAGTTTCAGAATGAAGTTGCATTCCTGAATCCTTTTTTAAACCATTCACACAGAATGAATTACAGCAGCTGTTGTGGCTTTGGCATTGCATTTTTCTCTTGATTATGCTGTCAACATACAGTTGGAATATGAATGTGGAGTACCATGCATATTAGATTATCCCTTTTCTGCACAGCACAACTGTCTGTACAAGGTGACCTTGATGTATTCTTAGATTTAGTGCTGAATATACATCGGTAAGAAACAACTGTATGATTCAATACACTTTTGGAGGACTCCTGCGACCATATCTCATAGAAGGAAAATGACTCATTCTGTGTCATAGCCAATGTACCGTAGATTGATAGATTCGAAGGCCAGAAGGGACCATCTAGCCTGACCTTCTGCACAACACGGAGCAGAGAACTCCCTCAAAATAATTCCTAGAACAGATCTTTTAGAAAAACATCAAATCTTGGTCAGTGATGAATCTAGCACAACCGTGGTAGGTAGTTTCAAGGGTTAATTACCCTAACTTTTAAAAATTTGTGCCTTATTTGTAGTTTGAATCTGTTTACCTTCTGTTTGAACTTTTGGATCCTGTTATACCTTTGTCTGCTAGACTGAAGAGCCCATTATTCAATATTTGTTCCTCCTTGCAGGTACTTAGTGTAATCAGCTCACCAGATAACCTTCTCTTTGTTAAGCTACATAAATTGAGCCCCTAGAATCTATCACTATAAGGCATGGTTTCTAATCCTTTAATCGTTCTTGTGGCTCTTCTCTGTACCCTCTCCAACTTATCAGCATCCTTCTTAAATTGTGGACGCCAGAACTGGACGACACAGGATTCCAGCAGCAGTCGCACCAGCATCAAATTCAAAGGTAAAATAACGTACTTGAGATTCCCCTGTTCATGTATCCAAGGGTCTCATTAGCCCTTTTGGCCACATTATTGCACTGGGAGCTCATGTATTTAGCTAATTATCCACCACGACTCCCCAGATCTTGTTCAGAGTCACTGCTTCCCAGGATAGAGTCCTCCATCCTGTAAGTATGGCCTACGTTCTGTGTTCCTATATGTATATATTTACATTTAGTCATATTTGGGTGCATATTGTTTGCTGGTACTCAGCTTACTAAGAGATCCAGAATGCTCTGAATCAGTGATCTGTTCTTCATTATTTATCATTCTCCCAATTAGTGTCATTGTCAAACTTTCAGTGATAACCTTTCCCCCCTGACCCCCAAACTCCAGGTCATTGATCAAAATGTTAAATAATGAACATAGGACCTTTGAGACCCCAGTAGAGAAACACCCAATCAATGATGATTCCCTGTTTACAATTATGTTTTGAGACCTATCAGTTAGCCAGTTTTTAATCCATTTTAATGTGTACCATGTTAATTTTGTATTCTAGTTTTTTAATCAAAATATCATGCTGTCCCCGTCAAATGCCTTACAGAAGTCTAAGTAAATTATGTCAACACTATTATTTTATCTACCCAACTTGTAATCTAATAAAAGAAAGTCAGGTTACTTTGACAATCTATTTTTCATCAACCCATGTTGTTTGGTATTAATTATATTACCTTCCTTTAGTTCTTTATTAGCGGAGTCTCATATCAGCCACTCCATTATCTTGCCTGAGATTGATGTCAGACTGACAAGCCTATAATTACTTGAGTCATCTCGTTCACCCTTTTTAAATATCACAATGTTAGCTTTCTTCCAGTCTTCTGGAGCTTCCCCAGTGTTTCAAGACATACTGAAAACCAACATTAATGGTCCAGTGAGCTCCTCAACCAGCTATTTTAAAGCTCTTCGGCTCCTGGACCGGTTGATTTAAAAATGCCTAGCTATAATAGCTGCTGTTTAACATCCCCCTAATTTATTGTTGGAATGGAAAATATTTCTTCATCATCATATGACCATATCATCTGATTTTTCCTGCTACAGAACAGAAATATTTATTGAACACTTCTGCCTTTTTTGCATTACTATTAATAATAATAATTCTACCATTGCATCTAGTAATGGGCCATTACCAGTATTAGTATTCTTTTTGTTCCTGATATAGTTACATTCCTCCTTATTGTCCTTAACTTTGCTGACTGGTAAGGGAAGCAATTTTCTGTAATTCCTAGCTTCTAATTTATATTCATTACTGTCATCTCCTTCCTTCCATATGTTGTATATTTTTTAATTTTTATAGCGCTTTCACTTCTTTAAACCAGCTTAGTTTTTTAACCAATATGGCTTTATTCCTTGATTATTGCTTTTGGGGCATCTAGTAAACTGTTCTTAAGCAATTCCTAATTATCAGTCATATTTTTCCAATTAAACTGTTCCTCCCAGCTGATTTTGCTCACAAGTGTTTTCAGCTTTGTGAAATTGGCCCTTTTAAAAAACACTCCTCATCTGCTTCCCATTATCCATTTAACCACTACAGCTTTTAGAGGAAACAGATTTTCAAAGCCTGGAGAGCCTATCCAGGGCAAACTAAAGATTGGAGGAGAACATAGGTGGGAAGTCATGTTTTTTTTTATTTCAACTGCATATTGTGTGTGTGGTTGCTTTAAAACTCCTGTGGTTTTTAAATGGTTCTGGCTAGGCTTTGACGCTAATATTGCATTGATACCCATAATTATACGTGTCATGAAAAATTCTTAACGTAGTTTGGTGTGGCCGAATCCTCGTTAGCTGTCCATGTGATGGTATAGATTGACTTAGCTGGAAGCATCTTGAAATGTAGCTAAAAGTCTAGTGTAGTGTGGGGGAAATTGGGTCCATCTGTCTGTGGACACTCATAAAGCACATATCACCTTGCTGTGTTTTGGGGATTAAACGAAAAGTAAAATCAGTCCAGAAGAGAACAAGCATTGGCTCTTTTGAAAAAACAAAAACTGGGAAAAACCTCAATTTCAAGTCAAGTCTCTTTGCTCTAATTTTCCACTGGTGGTAGTTGTAAATATGTTTATTTAACTGGAACTCTTTCTTTGCCCTAGTAAACAAAAGTTTTAGGAGTGAGCAATTGTTTGAGCAGTGAAAATGAATGCATTAAGACTTCGCTTCTAATCTTTTTCTGCAGTTAGGAAGGGTGCACAAGCCTTGGGTCTAATTGATTATGGAAATTAGATGGAAAGTAAGCCAGACACTTGCTAAATATAGAGATTGAAGCTCACCAGTGTCATGATGGTGCTTTGCATTTTAATTGGAATATACCCTTTATTGGCCACCTGGCTCGAGTGTGTCAACTATAGCAAGTTTTGATTCAGGGTAAGAGGATTGGATATCTGCCTTTTATGTTGGTCTTTCCCAAGAAATCAAAAAGCACAAATCCCACCCTTGGTGACTTCAGTCAGACAATAACTTGGGGAAAGATGACTAGAAAGCATCTATTAGACTAATCTGTTTACTCTGCATTCTCTCGGAAAGTCTGAATTGCAACTCCAGACCCCCTGTTTTAAGTTTGACAAGCCTGGGAGTTTCCCTTTTGTGGTATAACCTGGGAGATCCATTGAAGGTTTCCAGTTGCATCATGAGAGCAAGAGTTGAAGCAGCATATGATACGACATCTGTAAAAGAAACCTATGACAATTGGTGCTTCACTAGGACTTTCCTCCAATACCACCTTATTTCCAAACATTTCAGAGAGACTGCATGTACAGTCTTGGGATGTGACCAAATTGCACTTAACTGAAAGTCTAAGAAACTGGATTGTGCTGTGCCTTAAAACTGTTTGTTTTTGTTCTGCTTCAGTGCATGTCTGTAGTTTATCATCAGTAATTTTATTATGTTCTAGGAGTTAAGAACATTTTAAAAAATTAGATTAATGGTTTTTACTCTATGATAGTGTTTATATAAATTCATTCTCAAGGTTGCTGTTGTACTTACTGTTAAGCTGCACATAACAAATCGTGGAGACAGCCTTGGAAAACTTTAGAATACTTTTAAGGTGGTCCCTTAAGGCTTATTTTTCCCTCTATGTCCAACTGCTTTACCTCATTTTAATGGTTTGTTAGATACTGAAATGTATTTTTCTCCTATTTGTGTGTGTGTGTGAGAGAGAGAGAGAGAGAGAGAGAGAGAGAACACGAGGCACTGGATGGATCAAAAGACTGCTAATGATATAGAGCCTCCCACCTCTAGATCACCAGTTCAGATCCAGTCTGGGTCAGTAATGACTTAATGCTATTACTCTATTATTTTTAGTGTTAACTATATGCTCAGCATGGTATAAGACAGCCAAATAAAGGCAAAGGGCCACCAAATGTTTACATTCTAAAACCAAACGAGAAAACAGAGAAAAGAATAATTTGGGGGGTTAATTATAGATGGGGCTGGTAGCTCTGACTATTAATGTTGCCTGACACTTCTCACTACAAGATCCTGTTTTCAGTTATGTATAACATTGCCATACTTTGACAGTGTGGGTTGAAATTTTTCATGCCAGATATCTGGTTAAGGCTGAATTGTTTTGGACAGTTTCCACCAAAATGGCCTAACTATTTCTGAGACTGAGGCTATGTCTGCACTAGCACTTTTGTCAGTCAGATGTGAAAAAAACACCCACAAACTACACCGACAAAAGCACTGGTGTGACAGCGCTATGTTGTTGGGCGTCACAATTGCTGCTCATTGGGAGTGGTTTAATTATGCCACTGGGATAACTCTCTCCCATCAGCATAAAATGGCTCCACGATTGAGCATACACCAGTGCAGCTGCTGTGCTGCGGTAAGATCTGTAGTGTAGACGTAGCCTGAGATTAGCGTTCTGCACTGTTAAAATTCTGGTAATCTCTTCTTTTGAGAAGCGCATGCTTTCGAGCAGTGGAATTAAGATTTTGCTTCTGATTACATAAGTAGAAATAAAACCAGCTCCAGAAATCCAAGAGGTTTTTTTAAAAGAGCTGGCTGAGGAGCTTGCTGGACATAAGAATGGCCCTACTGGGTCAGACCAATGTCTTCCAATAGTGGCCTGTGCCAGATGCTTCAGAAGGGATTAACAGTGCAGGACAATCATTGAGTGATCCATCCCCTGTTGTCCAGGCCTAGCATCTGGCAGTCTGAGGCTTAGGGGCATCCAGAGCATGGGGTTGCATCCCTGACCATGTTGGCTAATAGCCATTGATAGCCCTATCCTCCATGAACTTATCAAATTATTTTTTTAACCCAGTTATGCTTTTGGCCTTCACAACATCCCCTGGCAATGAGTTTCACAGGTTGACCATGTGTTGTGTGAAGAAATACTTCACTTTGTTTGTTTTACATCAGCTGCCTATTCATTTCATTGGGTGACTCCTGATTCGTGTATTATGTGAAGGGGTAAATAACAGTTTCTTATTCATTTTCTCCACACCAGTCATGGTTTTATAGACCTCTGTCATATCCCTCCAATATCTTTTCCCTGTTGAACAGTTCCAGTCTTTTTAATCTTTCCTCATATTGACAATGTCTTATTCCTCCATGTACCACAATCACCACACAAGTCTCACCAGGCCATAAAAGAGCAGGGCCAAGTAGAGCATACTACAATAACACACACTACTATGGCTCAGTGTTAAAATGGTCTTTCAAACTCTCTCTGAGCCATATAGCTCCGTGTTGAGCTCTTCTAATAGCTCTTGTTTCTGGATGTTCAAATTCAGCAGGCAGCCACTCCACCCCGGCGGAAACTTCCCCCATTTTCTTCACACACATTGTGCAGGTCACAGCAGGGAGATATAACCATTGGGATAAGAACATAAGAATGGCCGTACCAGGTCAGACCAAAGGTCCATCTAGCCCAGTATCTGTCTACCGACAGTGGCCAATGCCAGGTGCCCCAGAGGGAGTGAACCTAACAGGTAGTGATCAAGTGATCT
>NC_133789.1:14454130-14462730 GCF_003597395.2 Chelonoidis abingdonii
GAGAGAATCATGTAGCTTCCCTGATCAGCCCACATTTGATGTCTGTGAAACATCCCAAAATGCTTGCATAACCATAGAAAAGTAGCTCTTTCTGTTGATGTACTCAGTGGCAAGGTCGTCTGTTGCCAGAATAGAGCAGACAGGCATGCTGTCTATTGCTCCACCACAGTTCGGGAGCCCATTGCTGCAGATCAATCCACTATGTCCTGCATGCTGCCAAGAGTGCACAGCAGGAGGTGATTTAATGGCTCTGCACACTTGCATGACAGTGGCCCCCTCAGTGGATTTCCTGACTCCAAATTGATCCGACTGACTGGCAGCAATCTGGCGTTGCAGGTTTCCACAGTGCAGTTGCCACTCGCTTCTCCATTGTCAGTGCAGCTCTCATTTTGGTGTCCCTGCACTGGAGGGCTTGTTTGAGTTCAGTGCACAGATCAGGAATGTGGCCTTGCACATCCAAAAGTTCTGCAGCCACTACTTGTCATCCCAAACCTGTGTTACAGTCTGATCCCACCAGTCAGCAGTTGTTTCTCAGAACCAGAAGCAGCACCCCACTATCTGCAACTACTTTGTGAATGACTTTGAATTGGTTCTTACTAGGTCCCACACCAGTCTGTTCTCCAAGGAATTGTCATGATTCCCCACTCACTCAGTTCTTCTTGCAGCCTTGCAATACTCCAGGATTGTGTTCCCTGTGTTTGCACTGCTCATGACAGTAGTGCAGATCTGTTCATTTTCTGTTAGAGATGGTGGCCAACAAGGAGAACTGCATGGGTTTGTGGAGTTTTGAAAAAAAGTAGATAATGTTATGGAATAGAGAGAGTTTCAAACTGGGAAGATGCTTCCATTCACCCCATGTGACTCGTTCCAGCCTCATCATGTGTTGCCTAAACTTCACAAAAGACAGTGCACTGTACGGTAGCCAGCAGCACAGTGGAATACCTACTCATGGTGCTCTGCATTGATACAAGCACTCTTGGTGACTATGCACACTGCCAATAAAACGAGCCAAGAATGCATGTGCACAAGTGGTGTGTATGGCTGTATGCCAATGTAACTTGAGTCAACATAACTTTATAGTGTGTACACGGCCTATGCATCTGATGACTCTCTTCTTTACTGTAGTTTCAATCAATTTGCCTAGTATTGAAGTTAGTCTTAACCAGTCTGTAATTGCCAGGATCGCCTCTGGGCCTTTTTAAAAAAATGGGCATTACGTTAGCTATCTTCCAGTGATGTGCAGAGGCTCATTAAAGCAATAGGTTTCATACCACAGTTCTGCATTTTCATATTTGAGTTCCTTCAGAATTCTTGGTAAACACCATCTGGTCCTGGTGATTTAGTACTGCTTAATTTCTCAGTTTGTTCCAAAACCTCCTATCAACACCTGAATTTTGGACAGTTCCTCAGATTAGTCACCTAAAAATATTCCTTCAGGTGAGGGAATCTTCCCTCACATCCTCTGCAGTGAAGACCAATGCAAAGAATTCAATTAGCTTCTCTGCAATGGCTTTGTCGTAATTGAATGCTCCTTTAGCACCTCAGTCATCCAGTGGCCCCAATGATTGGCAGTCTTCCTACTTCTGATGTACTTAAAAGATTTTTGCTGTTAGTTATTGTGCCTTTTGCTATTTGCTATTCTAATTCTTTGTTGGCCTCCTAATTATCCTTTTTCACTAGACTTGCCAGAGTTTATGCTCCTTTCTATTTTCCTCAATAGGATCTGGTTTTCAATTTTTAAAAGATATCTTGTTGCCTCTAGCCGACTCTTAGTCTGCTTAGCCATGGTGGCAGTCTTGGTTCTCTTATTTTAAATTTGGGGTGTATATTTAGTTTGAGCTTCTATTATTGTATTTTTAAAACATTTCCATGCATCTTGCAGACTAGAAATATGAAGTATTACCCTATAGTCCTACTGTAATTATGCGAAATGTGGTCCATTAATGGTGGCTTCCAATCTTGATGGCTCCCATTGACTAGGACAATTGGTTGTGAATGGCTCTGTTTACTTGCAAACTTCCCTGGGGATGTGTAGGCTAGCCCTCGAAGAATGAAAGCTGGGATCTCACCTGACATGTGACCATGTCACATGATACTGGAATCCATCTTAGATTTGGTGCTTTTCCATTTAGAAGGAGGGGTGGGGATCCAGAGAGATAAAGGGTTCTCACTTTGGGACAAAGCTATAAAAGGGGGTCGATCAGAACAAGGAGGCTGCCAGTCATGAGAAATCCCCTAGTTACCACCTGAGCAGGAGCTAACAAGGACTGTACCAGGGGAAAGGATTGGGCCCAGACCAAGGAGGAGTCTAGTCTGTGAAAGAAGCTTATTGACACATCTCTGAGGGTGAGATTTGCCTGTACTCAGTTTCTTAAATGTATTAGGCTTAGACTTGCATGTGTTGTTTTATTTTTCTTGGTAACTAACTTTGTTTTGTCTGTTTATTACTTGAAACCACTTAAATCCTACTGTTTATACTTAATAAAATCACTTTTTTTTATTAACAAACCCAGAGTAAGTAAGTAATACCTGGGGGGAGCAGCAAACAGCTGTGCATCTCTCTCTATCAGTGTTATAGAGGGCGGACAATTTATGAGTTTACCCTGTATAAGCTTTATACAGAGTAAAACGGATTTATTTGGGGTTTGGATCCCATTGGGAACTGGGTGTCTGGGTGCTGGAGATAAGTAACCTGCTGATTGGTTTTCAGTTAAAGCCTGTAGCTTTGGTTCAGACCTGGGTCTATATTGCAGCAGGTTAACGTGTCTGGCTCAACAGGGCAGGGTTCTGGAGTCCTAAGCCATCAGGGGGAAGCGGGCTCAGGTAATTTCAGCACGTCAGGTGACAGTCCCAAGGGTGTCTCTGTGACCAAACCTGTCACAACATGTACCAGTCAATATGGGGTAGTTGAAATCTCCCATTTTTATTGAGTTTTCTACGTTTGTAGCCTCTCTAATCCCCCTGAGCATTTCACAGTCACCATCACCATCCTGGTCAGGTGGTCAATAGGATATTCCTATTGCTATACTCTTACTCAAACATGGAATTTCTATCCATAGAGATGCTATGGTACTGTCTGATTCATTTAATTTTTTTATATATTTGCCTCTGCTTTCTTTCACATAGTGGCACTCATCCACCAGCATGACCTACTGTCATTTGTACCCAACACCAGGATAAAAGTAAAGTAGAATGTCATTTTAAATTGCTCAGACTTTCACATATGAAAGTCATACACTTTTTTGCAAATCATTGTCCTGCATTTTTTAATGGGTAAGTAAAATAGATCCTGAGCTCTAATATAATCCCATTGTGCCACGCTGGCACAGGAAAAAAGTGAAAAAGCACCTAGATCTTCCTAGCTTGAGGATTCCCTTACTGTCATTTACGATAAGGCTCCTTTACTCCAGAGGCTCTCAATCTTTTTCTTTCTGAGTTTCCCTCCCCCTCACGCCACCATGGGTGTGGCATGGTTAAGCTGCCCCAGGGACTGCCCTGCTCTTGCACTGCTGTTTGTGGGGGGCAATGCCCTCTGTGGTCCCCCCGCAACTCCACTCATGGTCTCAGGGCTTCCGCCCTGTGGGGAGCACCAGGGCTCGGGATTCAGCCCCACGGCTTCTGGCTTCAGCCCCGCGGAGGGTGCTGGGGCTCTGGCTGTGAGTTTTAGCTGCAGGGCCCTGTGACCACCCTGTAAAGGGCTTGTGGACCTCCAGGGAATTGCAGACTCCTGGTTGAGAAGTGCTGCTTTACACCACTCTGGCAATTGTAAAGGAGCCTTAAAACTTTTACACAGTTTTTAGGCTCCCGGGGGAATTGACTAAGAATGGGAACAATTAACTGTCAATGGGAACATTAGCAGCTTGCCTACTTAGTTTTTAGGGTTCTGCATCAAAGTCCTACTCCTCCAAGCCGGGGGCACCACAATAGCCAGTGAGAGGGACAGAGTGTTGCTTGCTCATTCGCAGGCAGGCATGTGCCCAGCCCTGCCCCCTTAACATCTCTCCACTCACACCCAGTCTCCCCACCCCTCTGCACAGTGATCTACATTTCTGCAGGCTACTCCAGGCAGACGTGTCTGGGTTGCCAGGGATGGGGCACACGTTCCCCACAGATTTATTTGCTCCCCCATTTTTTCTGTGGGAACCAAAGAAATCTGCGGACAGTATGAATTCTGTGTCTCAGGAGTAACTCAATAAAGAAATTGAATGAAGGTAATGTAATTAATGCCAGTCAACATGGGTTATGGAAAATAGATCATTTTACTTGTAAGCTTATTAAAAAAAAATCAAGTTTGATCAATAAAGGAGATAGTATTGATGGAATATACTTAGATTTCTGTAAGGCATTTGGCTTGGTACAGCATGATATTTTGATTAAAAAAACCTAGAATGACACACATGCTAAATAGATTAAAAACTGGCTAACTGTTAGGTCTCAAAATGTGATTGTAAATGGGGAATCATCATTGAGTGGGTGTGTTTCCTGTGAGGTCCTGCTGTGATCTATTCTTGGCCCTATGCTATTTAATATTTTCATCAGTAACCAGAAAGAAATCATAAAATCATCACTAGTAAAGTTTGCAGATGATACAAAAATTGGAGAAGTGGTAAATAATGAAGAGGACAGGACACTGATTCAGAGTGATTGGGATCACTTGGTGCCAGCAAACAATGTGTGTCTGAATGTGGCTAAATGTAAATGTATACATCTAGGAACAAAGAATGTAGGCCATACTTCCACAATGGAGGACTCTCTCCTGGGAAGCAGTGACTTAAAAAGATTTGAGGATTATGGTAGATAATCAGCTGAACATGAGCTCCCAATATGATGCTATGGCCAAAAGAACTATTGGGATTCTGGGATGCATAAACAGGGGAGTCTCAAGTAGGAGTAGAGAGATTATTTTACCTCTGGCACTGGAGCGACCACTTCTGGAGTACTGTGGCCAGTTCTGGTGTCCACAATTCCAGAAGGATGTTGATAAATTGGAGAAGGTTCAGAGAAGAGCCACGAGAATGATTAAGGGATTAGAAACCATTTCTTATAGTGCTTGATTCAAGGAACTCAATCTATTTATCTTAACAAAGAGCAGGTTAAAGGGTGAGTTGATTAGTCTATAAGTACCTACATGGGGATCAGATGTGTGATAATGGGCTCTTCAGTCCAGAAGAGAAAGGTAGGACATGATCCAGTGGCTGGAAGCTGAAGCAGGACAAATTCAGACTGGAAATAAGGCATACATTTTGATAAGGTAATTAACCATTGGCACAGTGTACCATGGGTTGTGGTGGGTTCTCCATCACTGACCATTTTTAAATCAAGACTGGATGTTTTTCTAACAGATCTGCTCAACGGATTATTTGGAGGGAAGTTCTGTGGCCAGTTAGAGGAGATCAGACTGGATAATAACTATGGTCCTTTCCAGCCTTGGAATCTAGGAATCTTATTTCCGAGGGCTTGGTTCATGAAAGGAAGGTTTTAGCCAATATGTAACAACATGCTTCCAGCTACCTGGAATGTAATACCCTCTGGGCATACTAGAAGCCATAGTGCATATTATGCAAATACTTCTGTAAAAGGTCGACGTTTGCAAGTGTTCAAAGCCTGGATTTTCTGCAGAAGGGTGTAGAGAATGATCTAACGTTGTGTACTCTAAGGACTGTATGGTGGGGAGATTGACTCACAATCTGTTGTGTTGTGATTACCAGCTAACAAAAAATGCAAATATTAGGGAATAAGTAGTGAGAGAATTGTTTTGACCTGGAAGTCAAGGGCTCAGGCAATGTTACATAGGGGATCAGATTCCTTCTTAGTTCTTGGCATGCTAAAAGTGAGACCATTTACTACAGAGACAGCGTGTTCTAGCACATAAGGGAGCAGCCTGTTGTCTGTTTCTGGAATAAGCCTTGTCTCTTGAGGGTGAGGGGCCAGCCATTGGTTGGAGATGTTTTATACTACACAAGGGCTTTGAGTTAAAAGCGAAAATGAGGAGAGGGTCATTCTGAGAAAATATTACTGTACCTTTTAGGCCCCATGAGCCTGAGTGTCTCTTTAAATATTCTAGCTCTTTAGTGAAGAGCATCTGTATATCTGTTTTTCCTCTGTCAGTACTCCTGAATCTCCTCACACATATAGGAGGATGTTCAGTAAACCTTGCAAGAGAGAACTTCTGACACTGCTTCATACAACAAATAAATTCCACTCTGGAAATCGCCTTAGGTATTCTGTTGTGTAAATAGAAGGCTTGATGTGCATATGTGGGGCTCAGGAGAGAAATAAATTCTCTAGCAGAGCCCTGAGTGAATTGTGAAGCCCTCTTTTCATGGGTAGGAGGTTCATTATCTTTCAAGTGTAACCCTATGAGGAAACAAAAATACAAGCCTTCATCTTGGTAGATGATTCTAAAGTGGAAGGGCAGCTGTGTGCTGATTTCTCAGGAATGTGCATGTTAGCTGGAGAGCACTCAAATGAAGGCATTAAAGTTATCTGGTTACAAGATAGGAACAATGCTACTTGCTCAGCTAGGGCAATGCATTTTCCCCGTGTGAAGGTAATTTTCCTCTTACACATTGTAATGAAATCAAGAATCTGGTGTTGATAGAGGCAGAACTGCAGACAGGTCAGCACTTGCTGTGGGAAGACCACTTGAAAACAATGTTGTTGCAGCCATGTTGGTCCCAGGATATTAGAGCGACAAGGGGAGGAGGGAATATATTTTATTGGACCAACTGCTGTTAGTGAGAGAGACAAGCTTTCAAGCTACACAGAGCTTGTCTCTTTCACCAAAAGAAGTTAGTCCACTAGAAGATATTACCTCACCCGTCTTCTCTCTTCTTGAAAGCAGGCACAGCAACAAAAGAAAAAAAGAAAAAAATTCTTTACCATCAAGGTCCAGCAAAGCTAGATAGAAGTGCTTGTCATTGCCTTTTTATTTGCATGATGTGTCTGAAAGGACGTCGGAGTTTTGTGGTGCACTCTAGGATATATTTGTAGCAGGGAATCCTGGGAGTGCTGATTAGTCTGGCTGAGCAGAGGTCACCATACTTATTGTCCCGTTATTCTTCCTTTCCCTTTCCTCCAGTCCTGTAATGCGGGGAGGTGGCACAGTAGTATGCGAGGGATGAAGTGGTTTGGGGTTGTAACTTGAACCAAAGATTTGCTTAATTCCATAGAAGGGTGATGGCTGAAATCAATTACTCTTTTGGTGAATTTATTTTATTCATTTCTAGCTGATACTGTGCTAAAATTCTGCTCCCTAAATATATAGGAATGGAAGCAGCTCTGGGATTAGCATCTGTATAACAGGATTTTTGACCCAATTTAAGTTTTACAGAAAAGCGAATCCCCCAAAACTGCATCACTTTCTTTTTACCTTCTGCAGAACTTGGGTAGGAACAGAACATGAAAGTATATTAGAAGGTAAATGGTTTCACAGCTTCGTATTGTTAAAAATCTCAACTCCTCTCCTCCTCTAGGTCTGGAGGGGCACACTAGCCCGCCTTCGGTATAAGAGGACAAGGGCTGCCCTCACAATAATTAAGTACTACCGCCGCTACAAGGTGAAGTCCTACATCCGTGAGGTCACTCGGCGCTTCCATAACGTCAGGTCCATGAGGGATTATGGAAAGCATGTGAAGTGGCCCACCCCTCCAAAAGTGCTGCGCCGTTTTGAAGAAGCACTGCAGGCAATTTATCATAGGTACAAGAAAACCCTTTTTTTTCATTCTAAATGACAGGCATCATTGGTCATAAACTAAAACATAAGAATCAATGGCCATTGCTAATTCTTATGTGAATATATTTTTCATTTAGTAGATGTACCTTTATTCTGTAGAAGACATATTGTGTGTATTGTGACAAAGACAGACTGGATGGCTGTAAAAGGGTCCTCATATTGGGTTATGGGAGGTGGGCAGGTTCAAGCCTGTCCGTGGCTAAAGGATGCTGCCCCAGCCTATGGGGAGGATCCACTGAGCCCGGCACTCAAATAATTAAGGGGAGGCAGCTGAAAAACTAACAAGGACAGGTGTGGGGTCAAAGGGTCAAAAATAGGGAGCCTGAAGGGGACAGCGAGCAGAGAACCCTGGACAGCGCCCACTGCTCCTTGAAGGTGCCATGGGAGCCAGCGGACGCTGCCCAGAGGAACTCCGCCTGGATACGTGAGCGGAGAGAGGAACTTCCCCAGGGTGCCGTGGGGCTAAGGTGGAGTATAAGCTGGCCCACCGGGTTTCCTCACCCTCAACAGGTGGCATTAGGTCCCACCATTTAGTGTCAGTATGGGACACAAGGGTGAGGAAATGGAGAGCATGGCGCACGAGCGTGTACAGATATGCCTGTGTCACAGTTCGAAAGCAAACCGGCTGCAGGTCACACAAGGTATGTATGGGTAGGGCAGCTGGGGAGGTTCACGGGACAAGGGCCTGATGAAAAGATCCAGAAGGTGTGGGGTGGGCAGGGATTATCCTTCTGCAGGACCTGCTCAAGGTAAGCCTGAGAGGCGGGTGACAAGGTGTCACAGAGTCTGGGGAAGTCCGGCTCTGCACCCCTCTTCCTGGACCCCACAATGACTTTTAGCCAGCCAGTAAAACAGAAGGTTTATT
>NC_133789.1:14465112-14476183 GCF_003597395.2 Chelonoidis abingdonii
CCAGCCAGTAAAACAGAAGGTTTATTGGACAACAGGAATACAGGTTACAGCAGAGCTTGCAGGCACAGTCAGAACCCCTCCATCGAGTCCTTCTGGGCTTTCAGGGTGCTTGGATCCTAGCTAGGATACCCTGAATTCTGCCCACACAGCCCCAAAACCCAAACTGACCTGCTCCTCCTCCCGCCGGCCGATTCCTTTTTCCCGCTTCCTCAGCAAAGGTGCTGCTCCCCCTCCCCCCTGCCTGGCTCAGGTTACAGGCTTAAAGATCCTGTCCCTCACCTAAAGACATCCCCTGCTCTCCCATTCCCCACACTGACAGCCCCTACTCCATCACACAAGGCTGCCCTCATCTCCTGAAATATGCGCCAGGGAGTATGTGTAAACTGAGAAGGGGTTATTTCAAGTCAATTAGGGATACCTACATGGGGAATTAGGGATACCTAGATTCAATTAAGGGCTGTCATTAAAGGGAAATGGGATAGCTGAGCCAAGAATTTGGCTTGCAGAACCTTTGTTACTGGTGATGTGCTAACAGCCCAGCATGGTTCTTGGATTCCAGGGCATGTTTACAGGACTAGCAGGTAGGAAAACATTTTATTGTGGAATTGGAGACAATAAACATGGAGTTCCATGTTTGTCTCCAATATTGTGATGCCATCTCTTACAAAGTCACTAAGTGTGTTGCTTGAAAAATGACTTCAGCTGAATAATGGCAGCTAGAAAAGTCTGTTTACCCCGACCCTCCCAATGTAAATCACGTAAGGCTCCAGATTAGTCTGGTCTTGCTATGGGGCACAGATAAACTTTGGAGTTGATTTCTGTTTTGTTTTTTCAGGTGGAGAGCAAATGTGCTCATCAAGAGCATCCCACCAGAAGATCTGCCTCAGGTCAGAGCTAAGGTTGCTGCCATGGAATTGTTGAAGGGTCACCGAGCAGATATTGGGCTACAAAGAGCCTGGGAGGGTAACTATATTGCATCGGTGAGTGCTGTGATAAAAATGTTCAGTCTTTAGTCAGTGCAGCTGAACAGGGAAGAGCTTCCGTGGTGAGGCCTAAGGGAATCAGGAGAGGAGAGTCTGAAAACTGTGTGTGTTCTAAAAATTAAATGCATTCCAACTCCTCCAGTAAGAAGTAGTCTGTAAAACATTTCAAAAAGGTTCCAACTTTTACTATGCTAAGAACTATAATTTTGTAAATACCAAACCTTATTCTCATTATTCTTGAGACCACTGTTAATCAAGATACCAATTAATATTGTCAGTTGACTCTTCCAGTGGCCAGAGATACGATGAAAAATGCAACATGAGACTAAAATTGCAGTAGTTAGGCTGGAAGTTAGATAATAGCATAAACGGAAGATCTAGGCAGAGAAAAATGCTAAACTGTCTGCCTCTGAGTGCGTAGTGGATATCTCCTTATGCATCTTCCTCAAAGGTAGTTCCAGCTTATTAGAGCCTTCCTTTTCCCCTTAAGCCCTTTGTTTCTAAAAGGTCCTTTAGAAAAGCATGTAAAACTCAGGATGCTGTGTTTCTGTACTGCAAGGAAATGACGGGTAAAGTCTCCTGATAAGGGAATGTATTATAGACTTCTTGGTGAGCTTACCATTTCATCAGGCCTAGGTTGACAAAGCATGATTGCTCTATTTGATAATTAAGAAAAATTATGTGTCTTTGTTTGCTCTTCCAGAAACCAGATAATCCTCAGACCACAGGCTCTTTCATGCTTATTGCCAATGAGTTGAAGAGGAAAGACAAGTACATGAATGTGCTCTTCTCATGTCACGTCCGCAAGGTAAACAGAATGAGTGGTTGATAGAGGAGGAGAAAAATCTACAGAAAGTCAGAAGCTAGGCTGGGAATAGAAATGCCACAGGCTAATTTTCTTGTGGCTGAAGTGAAGTTTTCTGATGCTAAGGATGAGGAGAAAATATTTGAATTCTGAGCAGCCTTTTCTGTTCATTTGTTACTTTAGGGAGATTGAGTTTGTAGTAGATATTTTATCTTCTGTAATATATCAGGTGGAGTTCAAAGCAGCAGCCCGAACAGAAGGCATGTCATTGAAGGTTGCTTTTCACTAAAGCTCACAGGCACTGAGTAACAAACTATTCTCTAAATTCCTTTGTGATCTAGCTCCATCTAGGTTGCCTTTCCCTAGTTTGTTTGTGAGACGATCATGCAATACAGTATCTAAAGCTTTACTAAAGTCAAGAAATACCACATCTACTGTGTCCCCCCCCCATCCACAAGGGTTATTAACCTGTCAAAGAAACCTGTCAGGTTGGTTTGACATGATTTGACTGTTACTTGTCACCTTTTTATCTTCTAGATGTTTTCAAATTCATTGCTTGATTATTTGCTCCATTTTCTTTCTGGGTACTAAAGTTAAGCCGACTGGTCTGTAATTGCCTGGGTTGTCCTTATTTCCCTTTTTATAGATTGTCACTTTATTTTCCCTTTTCCAGTCTTCTGGAATCTTTCCCATCCTCTGTGATTTTTCAAAGATAATCGCTAATGGCTCAGATATCTCCTCAGGCAGCTGCTTGAGTATTCTAGGATGCATTTCACAGGCCCTGGTGACATGAAAACATCTAATTTGTCTAAGTAATTTTTAACTTGTTCTTTTCCTATTTTAGCCTCTGATTCTACCTCCTTTTCACTGGCATTCACTGTGTTAGACGTCCAATGACCACCTACCTTCTTGGTGAAAACCAAAACAAAGAAATTGTTAAGCACCTCTACCAGTTCCACACTTTCTGTTACTGCTTTTCCGCACTCATTGAGTAATGGGCCTACCCTGTCCTTGGTCTTCCTCCTCCTTCTATTGTATTTGTAAAATGTTTTCTTGTTACCCTTTATGTCTCTAGCTAGTTTTATCTTGTTTTGTGCCTTCGCCTTTCTAATTTTGTCCCTTCATACTTGTGTTATTTGTATTGGGGCTGTCAAGGCAATACAAAAAATCATGGCAATTAATCACACTGTTAAACAATAATAGAATTCCATTTATTTAAATATTTTGGATGTTTTCTACATTTTCAAATATATTGATTTTAGTTACAACATAGAATACAAAGTGTACAGTGCTCACTTTATTTTTTTAATCACAAATATTTTCACTGTAAAAAACAAAAGAAATAGTATTTTTCAGTTCACCTAATACAAATACTGTAGTGCAATCTCTTTATCGTGAAAGTTGAATTTACAAATGTAGAATTTTGTACAAAAAATAACTGCATTCAGAAAGAAAACCCATGTAAAACTTTAGAGCCTACATGTCCACTCAGTCCTTCTGCAGCCCTCACTCTCACAAACAAGTTTGGTTACAATTTGCAAGAGAGAATACTGCCTGCTTCTTGTTTACAGTGTAACCTGAAAGTGAGAACAGGCATTCGCATAGCACTGTTGTAGTCAGCGTTGCAAGATATTTTTGCCAGATGCGCTAAAGACTCATATGTCCCTCCATGCTTCAACCACGGTTCCAGATGACGTGCATCCATGCTGATGACAGGTTCAGCTCAATAACAATCCAAAGCAGAGCAGACCGACGTATGTTCATTTTCATCATCCGAGTCAGATGCCACCAGCAGAAAGTTGATTTTATTTTTTGGTGGTTCAGGTTCTGTAATTTCTGCATCTGAGTGTTGCTCTCTTAAAACTTCTGAAAGAATGCTCCAAACCTCTCAGATTTTGGACAGCACTTCAGATTCTTAAACCTTGAGTCGGGTGCTGTAGCTATTTTTAGAAACCTCTTATTGGTTCCTTCTTTGCATTTTGTCAAATCTGCAGTGAGTGTGTTCTTAAAACGAACGTGCTGGGTCATTATCCGAGACTGCTGCAACTTGAAATATATGGCAGAATGAGGGTAAAACAGAGACATACAATTCTCTCCCAAGGAGTTCAGTCACAAATTTAATTAGCACATTTTTTTTAAGGAGCATCATCAACATGGAAGCATGTCCTCTGGAATGGTGGCCAAAGCATGAAGGGGCATATGAATGTTTAGCATATCGGGCATGTAAATACCTTGCAACGCTGGCTACAAATGTGCCATGTGAATGCTTGTTCTTACTTTCAGATGACATGGTAAATAAGAAGCACGCAGCAGTGTAATGAAAACAACTTTGTCTTAGTGATTGGCTGAACAAGTAATAGGACTGAGTGGACTTTAGTGCCTACAGCTTTTACATTGTTTTGTTTTTGAGTGCAGTTATGTATCTTTGTACATAATTCTACTTTTGTAAATTACACTTTCACGATAAAGAAATTGTACTTCCGTACTTGTATGAGGTGAACTGAAAAATACTATTGCTTTGTTTATAATTTTTACAATGCAAATATATGTAATAAAAAATAATATAAAGTGAGCACTGTACACTTTATATTCTGTGTTGTAATAGAAATCAATATATTTGAAAACGTATTCAATATTTTTGGATGTTTTTCTACATTTCAATTGGTATTCTATTGTTTAACAGTGTGATTAATCACAATTAATTTTTTTGAGTTAATTACTTGAGTTGACTGTGATTAATTGACAGCCCTACTTTATATGCATGCTTTGTACTTTGAAATAGGTTCTACTTTTTGTGGGACTCTTTTTGAGTTTCCGATCGTTGAGCCAGGGTGGTCTCTTACCATACTCCCTTTGTTCTTGCGCCCTTAATAATGTCTCTTTGAAAAACTACCAACTGTCTTCAGTTGTTTTTCCCCTTAGACTTGCTTTTCATGAGTTCTTATCTACCAACTCCGAGTTTGTCTGCCTTCTTTAAATCTATTGTCTTTATTTTGCTGTTCTCCCTCCTACCATTCCTTAAAATCATGAATTCTGCCTTTTCATGATCACTTTCACATAAAGGATGGTTGTGTTGATCTGTGTCTAGGAGATTGTGCTTAAAGAGTTGTGTAGGAAGCAAATAAGTGTGCGCTGAAGTCAGCGGCTGTGTGTGTTTGGGGGTATTGTGTATGTTGGTTGTGGTGTTTGTATCATTTTGTGTGCGCACCTGTGAGGTTGTGCTGGGAGACTGGCCCATCACCTACACAAATCAATCAATCCACTATCTGTGTAGTCTCCCTTATACAATCAATTAAATTGTTGCATGCAAATTAGATGTAGAGTAAGAGTGGTGATTTGTTATTACCTGTGATATAATGGTCTAGGACTCTTCGCATGGCAGAGGTACATGCTTTACTGTAGCCGTACATTGCACATGTAATTGATAGTCAAAATGGCTGGACTTAAAAATTTGGTAGTAACACCACAAAACCCGGTGATGATTGAACCTAGAGGTGTACTGAACACAGAGTCCCCAGCCATGCTAGTAGCTGTTTCCATCACATCACACTGACTTAGCAGTCATTCTAGGCTTCAGAATAACAGTCTTGAAATCTTATCAAGTAGATGAAGGTCCCAATCCAGCAAACACTTAGATTCATAGATTCCAAGGCCAGAGGAATGTTGTCTTCTAGTCTGACCTTCGGTATTACCCTGGGCCGAGAACTTCCCCAATATAATTTCTAGAGCAGACCTTTTAGAAAAACATCCAATCTTAATTTAAAAACTGTCAATGAGAGAATCTACCATCATCCTTCATAAGTTGTTCCAATGGTTAATTACTTTCACTATGAAGAATTTACCCCTTATTTCCAGTCTGAATTTCTCCAGCTTCAACTTCCAGCCATTGGACCGTGTTATACCTTTGCCTGCTAGATTGAGGAGCCCCCTAATCTTCTCTTTGTTAAACTGAATAGATTGAGCTCCTTGAGTTGTCACTATTATGCAGGTTTTCTAACTCTTAATCGTTCTCGTGGCTCTTCTCTGAACCCTCTCCAATTTATCAGCATCCTTCTTGAATTGTGGATACCAGAACTGGACACAGGATTCCAGCAGTGGTCACACTAGTGCCAAATACAGAGGTACAATAACCTCTCTACTCCTACTGGAGGTTTCCTCGTTATGTATGATGATAAACCCAGGCCATTTGGGAACAGCAGAGGAGTAGAAGGAAGATATACTGGCCACTGGACAAGCAGATTTCTGTTCCCTGAGTGACCAGAGCATGGGCTGCTCCAGGCTAATGAGAACACTTGACTCCAATTAACCTGCTAAGAGTCAGGTGAGGCTGTTAAGCACCTGACTCTAATTAAGGCCCCTCTGATACTATAAAAGGACTCATTACAGTCAGGCCGAAGGAAGCCAGGGAGCCAGAGGAGAGGAAGTGTGTGTGAGGGACTGGGAAGAAGAGGCGTGCAAAAAGTCGAGAGTGAGTGGGCAAACTGCTGGAGGACTGAGAAGTACAAACGTTATCAGACATCAGGAGGAAGGTCCGGTGATGAGGGCAAAGAAGGTGTTGGGAGGAGGCCACGGAGAAGTAGCCCAGGTAGTTGTAGCTGTCGCGCAGCTGTACCAGGAGGCACTCTAGACAGCTGCAGTCCACAGGACCCTGGGCTGGAACCCAGAGTAGAGGGTGTTCCCGGGTTCTCCCCCAATCCTCACAACTCCTGATCAAATACAGGAGGAACTGACCTGGACTGTGGCTTCTACCAGAGGGGAAGGTCTCTGGGCTGTTTCCCAACCCACAGGGTGAATCTGTGAGGCGAGCAAATCCGCCAATAAGCGCAGGACCCACCAAGGTAGAGGAGGAACTTTGTTACAGTATCTAAGGATCGCATTAGCCCCTTGGGCCACAGCATCACACTGGGAGCTCACATTCAGCTCGTGATCCACTATGACACCCAAATCTTTTTAGAGTCACCACTTCCTAGGATAGAGTCCCCATTGTGGAAGTATGGCTTACATTCTTTGTTCCTAGATGTGTACATTCACATTTACCCATATTAAAATGCATATTCTTTGCAGGAACCCAGGTTAACCAGGTGATCCAAATTGTTCTTGTCCTCATTATTTACCACTGCCCCAACTTTTTTCATCTGCAAATAGATTTTCTAAAATAGTAAAGATTGTACTTCATTAAATTACAGGCAGACAAAGAACCAATTAAAAATTCAAATAGGGTAACATTTGAGATTTTTATAAAGGGGCAGATTTATTTTTGTTGTGGTATGTGAAAAGAATTCTCAGGAGTGAACACAAATTATAGGCGTGAATCTGTTATCCCTGTAGACCCTGCCGCTAAGTTCCCAGTGCCACAAGTATTAAAAGATGGCTGTTCTCAGTTTAGTTTAGTTTTATCGCATCAGTCTCTCATCACTTTGATAATAGTTAATGCAGTCCTTGGAATGCAGGGAGACACAGTAGCCAAAGATAATGTTTTTACCCCTCATTGCCTATCATCAATGCAAATACAGCACCCTTACCCAGAAGCTGAAGGTCATTTCATTGCTGGAGAAAACTGCAGCTTATCCAACTATGCTTTTGAAAGCAAGCCCAAACTGTAATTGGAAAATATTGAAGGGAGCATGGGATTATAGAAATGTAGTACTCTGATTCTACTTTATAGTTTTAATATTCTATCAGTGACTTTTTGATCATTTTTGAAAGGTTAAATTGTTGGTAACTTAATTTTATGGAGTTACGGTCAGAATTATTCTGCGTGCAAATGGTCAGTTGTGGAATAATATCATGTTAGAATTCTTGAAACTATCAGCAAGGAAAGCCCATAGGCGGAAGATTGCAGCAGAATTTGCATACAGTCCTAAAAATACATTCTTAGAGCCCTGTGGATATGTGCGGACCATTTTTGAGGATTGTAGATCAGATGCAGATACAAAATTTGTATCCGCACAGGGCTCCATACATCAACTTATATCCTTGTCCCCATTCTTGAGGATCTGTCAGACACCATCCAGGTTATCTAGTTGATGAGTGTGGGTACACCTTTAGGAGTCTATAGCTCCAAAGAGTATGTGTACACTGCACCTGGGAGCATGCCTCTTAGCCTGGGTAAACAGACTCCTGGTAGCTCTGCTTGAGCTTGTGTGCTGAAAATAGCTGCATGGATGTTGAAGTGCCAGCAGAGGCTTGGGCTAGCCACCTGAGCTTGGACCTAAGGGAGCAGATAATTCTAGCTCGGGTGGCTACCCCAAGCCTCTCCTGGTGCTGCTATGTTTGCACTAGCTTGAGTCAAGCTAGCATGGGTCTGGCTACCCTGGCTGGGAGGCATGCTCCCAACAGCAGTGTAGACATAGCCAAAGAAACTGACAGCAGCAGGTTGAACTAACAGAACTTTTATCACAGACGAGACAAACTTTTACCAGTGCAGTTACTGAAAGCGTGATTGAAACTTGGCTTGCAGAACCTGTCATGTTTCTGTTGAATACAGATGTGTCCTGCCTGCACCATTACTGAAAGCATGACTGATATTCTGCAAACCAGGTTTTAATCATGTTTTTAATAATTGTAATGAAAACAGCTTTAACCAATCTATTTTAGGGGTCCTGCCAAGTCAGCTGTACCAGCACTGTAATTAGAACTGGTTGGGAATTTTTTTGACCAAAACGTTTTTCATCTGAGAATGCCAAGTTGTTAAAACTGAACCTGTTTGTTGGGAAAAGATATAGGTTTTGACAAATTTATCATTTCAAAAACTTTTTTTGAGGAAATTTTTTTTGGAAAAAATTAAAGGTAAAGAATTAAATGTTTCAGTTGACCCAAACACCCACCACACCCCCCTCCATTTTTTAAATTTTCAATACATGAACGTGTTCGGAATCTCCACACTTTTCCCAGGATGGGAAAACTGTTTCCCATTCAGCTCTAGTTGGAATTAGCGGTGATTTGTAAATTTTTGCCATTGTAGACATGGCCAAGCTGTTTCCAGTTCCAGCTGAGCGGTGGTGGGAAACCCTTTGCTTACCACCATTTTCAGGAAATTGACCCATTGCGAGCTTGGGTGGAGCAGCAATACTGCTTCCTAGTGGCAAAAGTGTTGATTAATATGAGGCATATCTGTCCAGGTAACAAGCCTGGGAATTGAACCAAAGTGCAGGAAGTTTTTACTGGACTTTAGACTTTTTTGTCACGGTAAAAGTTACCCATACTCAATTGTTTTGAGATGTATGATGTGAATAATTGTAAAATATTCAATGTGAAAGCAGTGCTAGGCGGGATAAATGGTTTTAAACACCATTATATTTCTATGATGGTGATAAAACGTGTCTGCTGACATGTTTTGTGTGAGTCAGTTCATTTAAAGGAACCAACGGCAGTTTTCACTGTTGCCGAACTTGTCTAACTTGTAAATTGAAAGTTAAATTTAAGAAGTCAGTGCAGTGGATTAGCTAAGAAACCCATCAGCTGGAAGTGAGATGGATTCTTAGTTAACTTGTTTTAACTGTCTTGATGGTCACTACTTTTGCCTCATTGAATAATGAAGTGGAATCCATCAGTGGGAGATTGCCTTCCTGTTTGTTGTTTGTATTCAGAATCTCATTCTTCGCAGTTTGTTACTTACTGATGTTATGGAATACACATGATTATAATTCTGCCTCTGCAGTCTCAGTTAATGCCAATCCTGGAGACTGATACCATAACAGGAGCTGTTAATATGTGAATTACTCGCCAGTGATACTAATTATCTTTACCACACTGTAGCTGTTTTATTTTTAATTGTAAGCTATCACAGCTACTTCCAAAAAGAAGATTGGAAAATATCCCCTGGACATGCTGTTTGGGAGAAACACTTAAATGAAAATGTTTAACAGTTTGAGAGGGAGCCAGTTCCAGGGAGAATGGTGAAGGGAAGCAGAGGAAGACAAATAATGCTTTTTAAAAATAGCATTTCCACAGCAGGCTTCGTTTGTCGCACAGTCCTTGGAAAGATGAGATCGGAAGCTGCATTTTGACCATGTTTTCACATAGACTGGGATAATCCCTGAATTTGCCTTCTGTGCGTTTTCCCACCCCATGGGTTGGTCCTGTACGACTTTGATTCTTGTGTTTGCATCCAGGTTAGAATTACCAGGTTTATAATCATTAGGGCTCTCTTAAACCCACAGAAGTGATTATTTTATTAGAGAAGTATGTTTGATATGACTTTTAACTTGAACAACTGCACGTGATAATTAAACAAGTAATATTTAAGTATCGGGGGTAGCCATGTTAGTCTGTATCCACAAAAACAACAAGGAGTCTGGTGGCACCTTAAAGACTAACAGATTTATTTGGGCATAAGCTTTCATGAGCAAAACTCCACTTCTTCAGATGCATCCTCCTTGTTAGAAATAATGTTCTTGCATCTGCTGGCGTTTTTTCCTTTCTTACCAGAACATGAGCTGTAGAAAGGTTATCTTAGATTAATTCCTTAAATCTTTTTAGGACCGAATGGGGCTGGATTTCAGAGTCCAGGATTTCTGTTTGCAACAGTGACATTTCCTGCTTCTCTCTCACTCCTTGTCCATATTCCCTCAACCCTGTTTTGGAGTGACTACCTTACAAGATAATAGAATTCAGCCTCCAAAACCGTTAAATCTTTAGGATCACTTCTGAAATGGGGTTCACATTGGTTGTGATTTTTTGAAACATGGGACTGCACTAAGAGTGCGACAAATATTTTATATACACCACTGAACATTCTACAGATGGTAATAATTTTCAGTCCGCATTGACTGGGTTAGAACAGACAACCTGTTACAGAAGCAAAGGGCTCCATATCCATATTCTCTAACTACACACTTGATAAACAAGGAGTGATAAGTACAGAACTATTGTATGTCTCCTGTTTCTTACACATAAGGCATAAGAAACCATTTCTCAGGCTCCAGTGACGGATCCCTGTCCAGGCTGACAATTTCAGAACCAAGGAGGCTCCCGTAATCTAGTATGTGAGCTACAGGATTCTCTGTGTTCCCCAAAAGAAACAGTCCTCTGACTGCAGTGATGTATCCTATTTTCCTGTAGTGTTAAAGATAAAGATTTTAATTTTCTACTGCTGAACAGTTGTATATAAAAATGAATTATAAAATTCTTTCTAACTAGTTTACCCTTCCTTTAACTCTCCATAAACCCGTTATTCCCACATGTATTGCCGTTTGCTGTCAGCACACAGAACGCTGTAATGATCTTAGAATCATAGAATATCAGCCTTTGGCAAGCCTTTGGCAAGCAGAAGCCCAGGGAC
>NC_133789.1:14477137-14490669 GCF_003597395.2 Chelonoidis abingdonii
TTTGCTAAAGTCAAGGAACAACACATCCACTGCTTTTCCCTCATCCACAGACCCAGTTATCTCCTCCTAGAAGGCAATTTGGTTAGTCAGGCATGACTTGCCCTTGGTGAATCCAAGCTGACTGTTCCTCATCACTTTCCTCTCCTCGAAGTGCTTTAAAATTGATTTCTTTATTCCTGTTCCATGATTTTTCCAGGCACTGAGGTGATGCTGGCTGGTCTGTAGTTCCCCAGATCCTCCTCCTTCCCTTTTTTAAAGAGTGTTCTTCAGAGCATTCTTATGGGACCTGAGGTCTACACCTAAGACTTAGGTCAGCCTAACTATTTCTCAGTGGTTTGAAATAGTCACACCCTCTGAGAATCAGTTAAACTACCCTAAGCCCCTATATAAACTCTGCTAGGCTGATGGAAAAATACTTCTGTTGGCTTGGCTACGGGGATTGAAAAATCCCTTCCATTGCTACAGCAAGTGTCCAAACCATGACATAAAAGTGACAGCACTGTAGCTGTGCTGATGTAGGATCTAGTGTAGACATTAGTAGAGTACTGTTTGCACTGCAGTAGTTAAGCTTGTGTCAGCCCTCTAATGTTAAACCTGGATTACTGGGGTTTATAAACAGTCTGCAAACTCTCTCCAGCCTGAAACGTAGCACACAATGTTTTAAGCCAGGATCAAAGGTCTGAGTTACAGAAGTGAAAATGTGATAAATGTGAATTGATTTTATTGCTTCTCTTAAAGGCTATTCTTTTGCAGGCCATCAGTCCATAAAATGTCTTAAAACAGAGGGTCTCAAATTCATCCTAAGGCCTTGGCTACACTGGCACTTTACAGCGCTGCAACTGGGGTGTGAAAAAACACCCCCCTGAGCGCTGCAAGATACAGCACTGTAAAGCCTCAGTGTAATCAGTGCTGCAGCGCTGGGAGCGCGGCTCCCAGCGCTGCAAGCTACACCCGTAGAGGATGTGGTTTACGTGCAGCGCTGGGAGAGCTCTCTCCCAGTGCTGGCGCTCCGACCACACTCACACTTCAGGCAGCGCTTTGAAATTTCAAGTGTAGCCATACCTTTAGTTTCCTTCCCTGACTTCAGAAGTTATTCCAGGAATAACTTTGACCAGTCTCTCCGGGGATTTCAGAGCAAAAATGTATATCTGGAGATAGTTTAAGAAATCAGATGCTTGGCTACTATCCTCATTACAACAGGAAGGAGATTCCTGGCTTCTCATCAGATTTCCTGTGAGGCTTAGGGCAATTTACTTGACCTCTGTACCCCAGTTTCACCATGTGTAAAATAAGTCTAATACCTGTGTCAAAGTGCTTGGAGATGGCAAGTGCTTTAGGAATGCAGTTAATTTTATTAACAATGATCTCAAAAGGCTTTTGGCTTACAGTAGCGGGCAGTTCCAGCAAACATTAATAGAGCCTAGGAGATCAAAAACTAAACAGAGTTTACACATTGAGCATGTTTGTCTCAAAGGTACTACTGTAGGATATCAAATCCTTTTAACAATTCTTTAGGGCAGTTCCTCAGCTGATGTCAATTGTCATAACAAAAGAGCTATGGCAGTTTACACCAGCTGATGATCTTCCCCCTGGACTCAGTGAGGTGGTGGTGTAAATGATACATGGTGTGCTTTTTGAATTCTTCCTCTGAGTGTGAACATGTAGTCTTCATTTCATCAACTCAGTATGAGTGATCCTGAGTGTGATCTGCCTGGACTATGGTTTTGATAGCCCTTGATTTAGAATGCCTGTGAAGGGAAGTACTTTGAAGTTTAATAACTGCTGCACTAGTGAGCTTGGTATTTCTGAAGCAATTTATTTCTACATATGGAAAAAAGTGAGTCTTTTCTGTTGTTTCAGGGAGAGGGTGGGAGCTTCATCATAGAAGACAAGACGCCTGTGAGGTGACAAGCATCATCAGATTTCCTCATGGCCTGTAGAGAGTAAGATCACTTGCGTAGCAAAGCTGGCTGCCTCCCATACAAAGTGCAGCTCTTCCCCCAGGCACACACCCACCCACCCCCAATTGAGGAAAGAGGCTCTCCTACAGAGGTCACTCTTTCATCATTTTGCATTACCAAAGTGAAACTCCTTCGTGCTTGCAGTACTCTGGCACATCTGGTGGAGAACTAGAGAGCTCTCTTTGGGTTTCTCTGTTGTGAAATTAGATCTTTGCCTTTCTTTAACAAAAGAAATCAGGAAGCCAAGCCACCTCCTTGAATTGAAACTCAAGATTATAAAATTGTAATTGTGAACAAGAGCAAGTCTTAATTCTCATTTGAATCAGTGAAAATATAAATAATACAAGAAATTACCTGGTGTGGTGCAGAGAACTCAGGCTAGAAAAGATTGCTCACTATGGAGGTATAAACAATTGTAGCTGAGAACATAATAGACCTACCTTTATTCCATTACAGAGCCAACAAAGCAACAATGTTGTCTTTAATGCATTGGCATTTTTATATATTTTCAAGCATTTGAAGAAAACCTTCCAAAATGAAAATGCCCTTTAGAAAGTGTTGTTTTAAAACACATCAAGAAAACCCCACCTTATGCATGAGGCTGTTTAATCTACATGAACATGCTGAAGCAAAGGAAAGAAATAAGGTATTGATTACTAACGTCCAGAAAAGGGCGTTAATTTTAAGAGAAGCAAAATCGTGCTCTTCCTGTGAGACAAGCCAGTGTACTTTCCTATCTGGGAATCTGTGTGTTACAGCTGGGCTTATTGTTCAGTGTGACTGTTAAAAACTACATGTACAGCACACACAGGATGGAATTTATGGTACTCTTTAATTTGTTACTGTTCCGTACAGCCTTGCAAGACCTGGGCATGCTTCCCAGTCCCAGCAAATAGCTGCTGGAATTGTTACAGAGGGAGCATAGAAATTGCCATAGTGGATCAGACCCATGGTCCATCTAGTTCACTATTCTGACTCCAACAGTGGCCAGCACCAGATGCACCAGGGAAAGGTGCAAGAAACCACCTAATCCCTATTAGTTTGTCTTAAACCCTGAGGTATGAGGTTTTAATATCCTCCTAAAGATAATGTTAGCATAAATTATTATAATTCTGGATGTTCTTGTCATCCATATAAGTGCCCAATCCCTGGTATAATCTTGCTAAATTCTTTGCCTCAATAATGTCCCATGGTAATGAGCTGCACAGTTTATACATTACAGCTGGCTGTATTTTAAAGAAGCCTTATTGAGGTTTCAGGAACAAACCATCCCGATGTGTAGGGGAAGAATAGTAAATATGGCAGGTGAGCAGCTTGACTTAACAGTGAAATCCTTGCTGATCTTAAACACAGAAAAGATGCTTACAAGAAATGGAAGACTGGACAAATGACCAGGGAGGAGTATAAAAATATTGCTCAGGCATGCAGGACTGAAATCAGGAAGGCCAAATCACACTTGTAGTTGCAGCTAGCAAGAGATGTTAAAAGTAACAAGAAGGATTTCTTCAGGTATGTTAGCAACAGAATGAAAGTCAGGAATTCGTAGTGCTCGGGCCCCTTATGAGATGTGGGAGGCAACCTAGTTACAGGAGGATGTGGCAAAAGTAACTTGTACTCAATGTCTTTTTCTGCCCCCTCGTTCTTCAAACAGTCAGCTTCCAGACTTGCACTGGCAGCACAGCCGTGAGGGGTGGACTAGCCCTTTGTGCGAGAAGTTGAAAGTGGTTCAGACTATTTAGAAAGCATGGCAGCTGAGCACAAGTCCATGGAGCCACATGTGCTACTCATCGATGTGGCTAAAGAGTTGGCGGATGTGATTGTAGACCATTGGCCATATCTTTTGAAAATCATGGGCAATCTGGCCGGAGGGTCCCTGGGAATGATCTTGGAAAGGCCATCTGGTAGCGCCATCTTTGAAAAAGGGAAAAGGAGAATCCAGGGAACTACAGGCCAGTCAGCCTCATCTCAGTCCCTGGAAAAATCATGGAGCAGGTCCTCAAGGAATCATTCTGAACACTTAGAGGAGAGGAAAGTGATGAGGAACAGTCAGCTTGATTCAGGCAAGCTCATGCCTGTACTAACCAATTGCCTTCTAGGGAGGAGATAACTGGGTCTTGGATGAGGGGAAAGAGTGATGTGTGTTTCTTGACTTTAGGCAAAGCTTTGATACGGATCCCACAGTCATTCTTGACAGTAAGTTAAAGTAGTATGGGCTGGATGAATGGATTATAAAGTGGTAGAAGCTGGCTAGATCATCGGGCTCAATCGTATGATCATGGCTCCATGTCTAGTTGGCAGCCGGTATCAAGCAGGTGCCCCAAGTGTCGGTTCTGGCTGAGCGTTTGTTCAATTTCTTCATTAATGATTGCGAGGATGGCGTGGGCTGCACCCTCAGCAAGTTTGCAGATGACACTAAACTGGGAGAGTGTAGATACACTGGAGAGGTAGGGAGATGGATACAGAGGACCTAGACAAATTAAAGGATTGGGCCAAAAGAAATCTGATGAGGTTCATTAAGACAAGTCTTCCACTAAGTTGGAAGAATCTATACACTGCTACAGACTAGGGACGAATGTCTAGGAAGCAGTTTTGCAGAAAGGACGTAGGGGTTCCAGTGACAAGAAGCTGGATATGGTCAACAGTGTGCCTTATTGCCAAGAAGGCTAATGGGGTTTTGGGGCAATAAAGTAGGAGCTTACTAGCAGATCAAGGGACGTGTAATTCTCCTCCATTTGGCATTGGTAAGGCCTCATCTAGAGTACTGTGTCGCAGTTTTGGCCCACACTAGAATGTAAGGATCTGGAAAACTGGATAGAGTTAGCGAAGGCAACAAAATGATCAGGGGCTGAAACACATGACTTATGATGAGAAGCTGCGGAAACTGGATTGTTTAGTCTGCAAGAGAGAATGAGGGGGGATTTCATTCGCTGCTTTCAACTACCTGAAAGGGGTTCCAAGGAGGATGGATCTAGACTGTTTCAGTGGTAGCAGATGACAGAACAAGAGTATGTCTTCAAGTTGCAGTGGGGAGGTTAGTTGCGATATTAGAAAAAATTTTTCACCTAGGAGGTGGGTGAAGCGTGGAATGGGTCACTAGGGAGATGGTGGACTTCCTTCTCGAGTTTTTAAGGTCAGGTTGACAAGCAGTGGCTGGGTGAGATTTAGTTGAGAATTGTCCTGCTTTGAGCAGGGGGTTGGACTAGATTTGGCTTATGTACCCCAAATCACGTTTGGGGCCCTTCCAACCCTGATATTCTATGATTTTATGAAAAACCTTCCTTTGTATTTTCCAGTTCTATTCAGTGAAAGTTCAGTGAATGTCCCCTTGAACTTGTGTTACAGGATACATAGAGCAGGAGCACCCTAGACCAGGGGTCGGCAGCCTTTCAGAAGTGGTGTGCCGAGTCTTCAATTATTCATTCTATTTGAAGATTTCACATGACAGTAATACATTTTAACATTTTCAGAAGGTCTCTTTTGATAAGTCTATAATATATAACTAAACTATTGTTGTATGTAAAGTAAATAAGGTTTTTAAAATGTTTAAGAAGCTTCATTTAAAATTAAAATGCAGTGCTCCCCGGACTGGTGGCCAGGACCTGGGCAGTGTGAGTGCCACTGAAAATGAGCTCAAGTGTCCCCTTCGGCACGCGTGCCATAGGTTGCCTACCCCTGCCCTAGACCATTCTGTATTATATATCCTTTTTATGTGCCCTTTTATTCATCTCCTTTCTGAAGAAAATAATCCCAATTTTTTTCAATCTTTTTATGTCAGAATTTTTCCAGACCTAGAAATTTGTTACCGTCTCTGAATATTCTGCAACATCCTGTTTTAAGATGGAATGACCAGTACTACACATAGTAACCAGATTAGGCTGCACCAGTGATTTATATGGCATATTTTCCAGGTTGTCTTCTGCCCCATTCCTAATGTATCCTAACACCTTATTTGCTTTAGAATGCAGCTGTGTATTGAGCCAAAGTCTTCCATGAATTTCCAAAATTGAGCTCAGGTCAATTTTTTCTGAGTAGATAGTTAATTTAGAACCCTGTAAACTGTATAAGTATTCTCATTTTCCCTCCAGTATGCATTACTTTGCATTTAACTTTTGTTTGCCATTGTGCTCCCTATTCATCTAGCTTGGTTATGCCCCTCTGAAGTTCGTCAGTCTTCTCTGGACTTTGTCAACCTAAGTAACTTTGTCATCTACAAATCTTGCTACCTCACTGCCCATGCCCTTTTCCAGATTCTTAATAAAAGTGTTCAACACCAAACCTAATACGCGAACTTGAGGCATCCATCCTACTGTCCATCTTTTGCCTTGATGTTATCCGTGACCAGGATGGTGATAGTGACTGTGAAATGCTCAGGGAGATTAGAGAGGCTATAAAAAGAATAACTCAGTAATAATGGGGGATTTCAACTATCCCCACATTGACTGGGTACATGTCATCTCAGGACAGGATGCAGAGACAAAGTTTCTTGATACCTTAAATGACTGCTTCTTGGAGCAGCTAGTCCTGGAACCCACAAGAGTAGAAGCAATTCTTGATTTAAGCCTAAGTAGAGCACAGAATCTGGTCCAACAGGTGGATATACCTGAACCGCTTGGTAATAGTGACCATAATATAATTAGATTTAACATCCCTCTGGCAGGGAAAACAGCACAGCAGCCCAACATGGTAGCTTTTAATTTCCGAAAGGGAAACTACACAAAAATGAGGGAGGTAGTTAAACAGAAATTAAAAGGTACAGCTCCAGAAGTGAAATCCCTGCAAGCTGCATGGAAACTTTTGAAAGACACCATAATAAATGTATACCCAAAATTCAAAAAACATCAGTAACCCCAACCAGGGATCTATTTACATCCCAAACAAACAGGAAGTGTGTCATGGTATAATTCCCCACTCTGAACCTTAGCGTCCAAGAGATAGAGGAATTCATGCTGGTACCCCAAGCTTAATTACCAGGTTAGAACCTGTAGCGCTGCCACCAACCAGGAATTACAGTGCCTGGTACACTCTGGTCCCTCCAAAACCTTGCCCGGGGAACCCCAAGACCCAGACCCTCTGGATCTTAACCCAAGGAAAGTAAACACCTTTCTTCCCGATCGTTGCCTCATCCAGACTTCGCGTTCCTCCCTGGAGATTCACCTGATAATTTCAAACTCCTTGGTGAATCTTTAAGGCAGAGGAAAATTGCACGCTCATCCCCGCTTCTTCTCTCTTCCCCCTCCCAGACTTCTTTTCGCTTGGAGAGAGGGGGGGATTACAAGACCTCAGCCCGTTAAATTTTTCCCTTGGGCCCCCCAAAAACGGGGCGAGGGGGGGGGGAAATTAGCACTTTTCTCGTCCTTCCCCTTCCTCGTGGCCCACCAATTCCGCTGGATTCCAGACCGTCTCCTGAGGGTCTCACAGGAGATAAAAAAACAATCAGGTTCTTAAACAAAGAACTTTTATAAGAGAGAAAACAGTAAATTATCTTTGTAAATTTAAAATGAATAGTACAGGGTTTTTTAGCTATAGGCACTGGAATACCCTCCCAGCCTAAGTATTCAAAAACAAATTACATCTTTCAGCAAAAATACAATTCGAACTCCTTTCAGCCCTAATCACATTGCAATAAGAAACAAACTAAGCCTAACTCGCTTGTTATCTAGTACTCATATATTTGAATTATAAGAGAGGTATAGCGAGCGCCCTCCGTACTCTCGACCGGGGGGCCCTGCAAGGAAGGGGCCCCTAAAGGACAAAAAAATGTAAGGTTAACTAGGTAAAGTGACATTTATTGACGCTATGCACATCATGCGGTTTTACTGACAAAACGTGAAGTCATTATTGAACTCATAATGCTATTGGCTACACTCAGTTGTCTGTCGGTCAGTTTCGAATTTTAGTTGGACCTCCTTAAGAATTGTATTTGGTTCATAATGGCGTCGGCGGATAAATGTTATTAATTGTGTTTTAGTTTTTTATTGTTTCCACGCAGAAGCGCGTGGCTTTGTGATGTCTAAGAGAATGTATAAGAGCGAGACTAGTAACGAAAGGAAGCAAAAGATGCCGAGGAACTTGGAAATTCCAAGTTGTCAAAGTATTTTGCGCATGCAATCCACATACAAGTACGGCCATGAAACAGGACAGCAATAGCAGCGAGCGCATTCGTATCCAGATATCCAGAAGTGCTTCAAGTGAGTCGAGAGGTAGCTCTTGCTACCAAACAACTTGTGACAGCTATTCTCGCTGTGCGGGGAAGAGTATCTGAATCTGAACACTGATTGATGATTCAGGAGTTGGCCGTCTCTATATCGGACAGCAGTGTGTGACATTGTTGCACGTGGCCCACCGCAGCAGAATGAAGTTACAATTTCCATTTAACGAGAGAAGACGAGTTCAAATCATTTTATCGAACCATGCAAATCGACCGAAAATAAGACGTTCATGTTTATGTACTCAGTTCTTTTTTGTTTTGTTGTAATATATTTGGCACTGGCGCGCACACGGCTACGTCGTGGACATCTGCTTGGAAGCCCACTGTCAAAAGACTTCAGCGCATGAAAAGGCAAGTCATCCAAGGATTGTATAGTGAAATGATTTGACCTTGGTCAGGTCATAGTACCGTACATTTCTTGAACATTCTTCGATTACAGGCTTTTCTGAAAGGAAGAGATTTCTGGAGAAATGTTGTTCATGCGTGGTTGATTCGTTATTTCTTGTCGAAGAGAATGGCATTTCGAGGTATTTTATCGAAAATTCTTCGGCGTATCCTTCAATATCAATTTTGGTTGCTTGCAAAGTATGATACCTCGTCCTCAGTGACTTTACAGAAGTTAAGAAGCAGAGACACTGTTCAGTACCTCAGTCCCCAGATCCAAACGAGCTGATTCAACTTGTTGCAGTAACATTTAAGGAGCGGCCAAATAGCGCAGCTTAAGAAAGCAAAATATTATTCAGTTATTTTTGACTGTATTCCCGACGTATCACATGAAGAACAGATGTCTGTGTGTTACGCTTGTGAATGCAACGGTGAAGTGGTGTCAATATTCGTGAAGCGTTTGTTGGTTTTCTTAATGTTCATGATACAACTGCGAGGGCTTATTGGAAGTGTTTCTTGAAAGCAACACTTAGGAATAGACATTGCTGACATGAGAGGCCAGCTTAGTGACGGCGCCAAATATGAGAGGAAAGAGTAAGGAGTTCAAGCACCGCATGCTAGAAATAAATTGACCGTCTTGTATGTACCATGTGGGAGCTCAACTTGAATCTTGGTGATCTCGAGATTGCGGCAAAGTCATTGAATATATGCTGTTGACTTTTTGGTAAGGCCTGGACATATGTTCTGGAGGCCGCGTTCTTTGTTGCTACGGCCCTGCTTTATAGAGCCTGTATCAGGAGGTTGGAGAGAAACCTGGTTGCACGTCTGGTCCCTCTGACCCCAGACGAACAACCACCAAAACTAACAGTACACACAGAAACTTCCCTCCCTCAAGATTTGAAAGATCCTGTCTCTTGATTGTCCTCTGGTCAGGTGACAGCCAGGCTTACTGACTTGTTACCCTTTACAGTCAAAGAGATATAAGTACTTCTGTGCTATTAACTTTCTTATCTTGTTTGTACAAAGTGCACCACATATTGCTCAGAGAGCCTTCGGTGCCCCTCCCAGGTTGACACACTGCTTCTTCCTTTATTAGACCAGTTCAGCTATGCCTTTCCTCAGTCTCACTCCTGCCATGAGTTAAACACTAATACGGGCAGGACGAACACAGGTCATTTCTGATCTTCCACTTCTGGTCCAGATAGTTTTGGTTTCCAATCTCCTATGCATGTCGTCCCACCCACCAATCATACTCCCAACTGTTTCCAGACTTCTACCAGCTCTTTGAACAGCAAGATCAGCATCCTGATAATGCATTGCTTCAATTCAGCCTTGGTATTGGATGGGCATTGACCTTAGAAGTTCATGTTCCAGAGCTGTGCGAACATCCTTTCATCATAGACAGGATTCTACTAGATGTTACCTAGGCAATGAAGGGCTATGCTTTTCTCTTCGGGCACATCAGAGCTTTCTCCCAATATCGCAGATTCCTCTCATCTTGATATATCCTCTCTTTGAAGACATCAGCTTGTCCATCAGGTCCTTGCCAAGTCCAATTGGTGGCAATCAGTGCATACATCCATGTTCTCCAGGGCTACTTGTTCTTCACACATCACTGGCCAATATTCTGGAAAGGCCTAATCAGAACTCTTCTACCTATTCAGAGCCTAGTCCCCAGTGTACTTAACACTTACCTGCAAAGAACAAAACCATCAGGAAATCTCAGACTATCCATTTCTGTAGCAGAAAGAATCAGGCGCACATCAAGCTGTACCCAGAGATCTCCAACTGTCTCTGGCTCTTCTACTCTATCAGTATTAGGAGGTAGCCTGTTAGTCTGATCTGTCAAAGCAGCAGGAATCCTGTGCACCTTGATGACTACAGACGTTTGGAGCATGAGCTTTCGTGGGTGATATCCCATCGTCAGATGCATGTAGTGAAATTTCCAGGGCAGGTATATATATATATTCTAGCAAGCAGCTAGAGAACGAGGTTAGTTCAATCAGGGAGGATGAGCCTGTTCTAGCAGTTGAGTGTGAAAACCAGAGAGGAGAAACGGTCTGTAGTTGGCAAGCCATTCACTGAACTTTGAAGTCTGGTCCTGAAGTTTTTTTCGCTGCAGGATGGCCACCTTAAGAGAAACTGCTGAGCTTTAGTTCATCTGGAAATTTGACACCATCAGAGTCAGATTAGAACAAAGACTGTGAATGGCTTGCCAACTACAAACCAGTTTTCCTCTCTTGGTTTTCACACCTCAGCTGCCAAGACAGGCCTCATCCTCCCTGATTGATCTAACTTTGTTATCTCTAGCTTGCTGCTAGCATATATTAACCTGCCCCTGAAAATTTCCACTACATGCATCTGACAAAGTGGGTATTCACCCATGAAAGCTCATGCTCCAAAACGAATGTTAGTCTATAAGGTGCCACAAGATTCTCTGCTGCTTCTATCAGCTATTGAACCTTACCTTCCCTCCTCGTGGGATAAGAGCTCATTCCACCACAGCACAAGCAACAGCTATCACATCACTTCAGGAGGTACCCTACTTGACATCTGCAAAGCAGCCATGTGGGGCTCCATTCATGTGAGACATTATGCCCTGCTGCAGAATTCCTCTGCTAATGCCTCCTTTGGGACGATGGTCCTCTGCTCAGCTCTACCCTGTACATCCTCACACCTTCCTCCTACTTAGGTACTGCTTGTCAGTCACCCACAGTGGAATACAGTAGGGACCATCGCTCAAAGAAGAAGTTACTGACCTGTAACTGGAGGTTCTTTGAAGATATGTGGTTCCTCTCTGTATTCCCATTCCCATACCCACTACCCACCCTCTTTCCCCTCTGCTTCCACTCTTATCCGATTCGTGGTAGAGAAGGAACTGGAAAGGTGGACAATCTGCGCAGCCCTTTATCCCCTTGTACAGAGACATGAGGTGAACCAGAATGCATGCACAGATCAACAAGCACTACTTTCACATTCTCTGGTTCTGGATGCGTGGTGCACATGCATAACTCACAGGGACAACAAACAGATCAAAGCAGATTACTGAGCAAATAAAACAAAGCACGCAAACTAGGCTTAATACGTTAAAAAAAAATTGGCTAAAAATAGTAATTTCTCACCCTAAATGTTGTTTTATGCAGGTTGCAGTTTCTTGAAGGTAAAATGCACTGCTTGCAACTTAAATCTCCAGGTATACCCTTCACAGGCTGACCTTTTTCAGCCTGATCCCAGTCCTCCTCGGATCAGTTTTAGGTGTTTTCAGCAGTCATCCTGGGCAGGGATCTAGTGAAGAACCGGCGACAGTGATTAACTCACTCTCCAGCCTTAAATAGAATTTATATATGGCATGAATCTTTTGTTTCCCAGTCTGACTCCCAACCCCCTCTTAATGGAAAAACACTGAAAGCCCAAGATGGGTGTCTAATACCAGGTGACCATGCTCACATGACCTTGCAGTGTCAAAGCAACCATGAGACAAGGTGTATTTGTAATGTCCACAGGAAGGGGCTCCAGGAAGTTGAGAGATCAGCATCTTCAAAGACCCATTCCTTTGTCTTTCCTAATGGCTCATTGAGGCTGATTGCCTACTGTCTGGTGGGTGTTTCTCAGATGCAAACACTTTTGCAATTGATAGAGTTTATATTCCTATCTTAAGGTACAGCAATGATACATGCATACAAACAGAATAATCGTATTCAGTAAATCATAACCTTTCCAATGATATTTTGCAAGATCCATCTTGCATCAAATACAACTTAATTATGCCATATTCATATAAGCATATTTCTATGAAGAATATGAGCATGCTGTGACACTCCCTTTATCAACCCGTTCTCTTTTATCCACTATTTTACTGATGCATTCAAAGAATTTTAACAAATTAGTGAGATGCTGTTTTCCATTTGCAGAAACCATGTTTGTTAGACCCTATTGTATCATGATTTTCCAAGTGTTTTTATTCTATTTTTAATGGTTGGTTTAGCCTTATATCTGTAACTGGCTAATTGGCTTACTGGTCTTCACTTTCCTAGATCACCTCCAGAACATTTTTATATATAGTTACACTTGCTATCCTCCAGCCCTCCAGTGCAGTAGCTATTTTTAATGGATAGCAAAAATATGTGAGCGCCTCACTAGAGATGATTTCTATTGCAATAGCAAGCCCTCTGGCTGATGTAGGTGGTGTACTGTGCTGGAGGGATACTAATTGGGATCATTTGGTACTTTGCTGATGATTAAAAGTGAATGCAGAAAAGAGAATCTTGAGAACTAGGGGAACACGTCATTTATGATAGTTTTAAGTAGCTTGCTGCTGAATTACACCTTTTACTTTTAGTGAATTAGATTAGTTGGCTCTTTTTATTAAGTCTAGTTTCCTGTTGCGGTGATGGCATAGAAACAATAAGTTCCTCCTGATTATAGTAACTTGCATGAATTAAGACAAAGTACTAACTGATTTAAACTGCTGTTCTGTACTGGACAGTAATCCAAGGTGCAGACTACTGGATTGGGAAGAGTATTTCAGTCAGAGAATTGGTGCCCTCTTAATTCCATCAGATTTGATGTGGTGAGAAATTCAGTATAGTAACCGACTGGGAGGTGAAGTAAGGTTCAGCAATGATCAGCACAAGGGAAACTTTAATGTAGCCACTTCAGAAAAATGCTTTTTATCATTGTTCTCAAGTCATCCTTCAATATACCATGCATTAAGATCGGCTTCCAGCGGGATCCCCTCATTCTGAGTGTTCAGTCAGACGGACAATATCCTACTAGGATAGAATTGTGATGAGTTTAGCTTAAAATGAATGAACCACCTGTGCATGTCTAACGATTGTCCTTCTAGTGCAGAGGTGGGCAAACTACAGCCCGTGGGCCACATCCGGCCTGTGGGACCGTCCTGCCCGGCCCTTGAGTTCCTGGCTGGGGAGGCTAGCCCCCAGCCCCTCCCCTGCCTTCCTCCCCCCGCCCTCCTCCAG
>NC_133789.1:14491334-14493973 GCF_003597395.2 Chelonoidis abingdonii
GGGGGGGTGGATGGGTCGGGAGTTCTGAGGGGGACAGTCAGGGGGCAGGAAATGAGAGAGGGCAGATAGGGGGTAGGGGCAAGGGTGTTTGGGGAGGCACAGCCTCCCCTACCTGGCCTCCATACAGTTTAGCACCCCAATGTGGCCCTCAGGCCAAAAAGTTTGCCCATCCCTGCTCTAGTGCCTTGACATGTATCCTGTTAATTTCAGGTCCTGTTGAACTCTTGTTGGCAGCCAGTGTGGTTGAAAAGTGATATAATAGTGATGAGTCTCAGCAGGAGAATTAATGGTTCTTTACTGAATTCTGAGAATCTCTCTAATTGGCTTTATATTTACTGAGTACAATCACTGCATTAAAACATGACTTTTTTCACTGAATTATATTTAAATTATTTAATTTGTAAATTATCACAATAGAGTACAGAATGCATTTCATATTATCTCCAGATACTACCCAGCTTTATGGTTCATAAGAAACCTGAGGATATGGAGCTACCTGATACCCTTGGAGACTGAAACACCATTGTTGCTTGAAAGTTGATGAAGATATTTACATGTTATAGCTCCACATCCCAGGTTTGGCATAGAAATTTTGAAGCAAATTTTAAACCTCTTCAGATCACACAGTAATGTTCCCTATTGTTTCTGTTAGGTGCACTTACATATGTAGGAACTTGATACCTTGAATTTTGATCCCTTCATGCAACATGAAGTAATTTGTGTGACTTAACATCTGTGGGGATTTGCCTTTTTCCAGGTAAATCGCTTTAGTAAGGTGGAGGACCGAGCAATTTTTATCACTGATCGACACCTTTATAAAATGGACCCTATGAAGCAGTACAAGGTGATGAATACCATCCCACTTTACAATGTAAGTATGAGGACTGGAATCCAATGACTTCAGAGTTCTAATCTCAGGCTCTGACACACTCCCTCTGATCTTGAACAAGGCACTTAACTGACTCAATTTTCCCTCCTGTAAAATTGAGATGATACCTACGTTTGCATCACTTATATGTTTAATGTTTGTAAAGCACTTTGAAGATGTAAAGCACTTTTTAAATGCTGCTAAATAATGTTGTTCCTTGTAATTCCAATACATAATATGAAGACCAGAAACCAAACTACTCATTACGTTTTCCTCTTCAAATTGTTTTATTTTTTGTGTACAGTGCACTGCAGGAGCGGGGTCCCATAAAATGAGGTTAGAAAGTCACTGCAGCTGTAACTCAGAATGTCCATGCCTTTGTGGGTTTCTCTGACCCTTAACGTTTGAACACTCGTTGATAAAATATACATTAAATAGCAAACACAGACAGATGCTGAATTGGATTGGAGTATCTGGTCCTCAGGCTAGCAGGGATTTTGCTCATGTTTCAGAGCAGGAGATTATCATTGGTGGAGAAGGGGTGGAAAGAGCTGGCCTCTTAGTTCTTCAGCGTCTCTTTTAGCTGATTTGCTACTACTTAATTTTCGCAGCCTGAGTTAAACCTACAAAACTACACGGCCTGGTTTGGCTAGTTTGGGAATGTCCCAGCTTTACAGAGTCCCGCTGAATGTACGGCTGGGATTTCATCAATAAATCTGAGTATTTCTTTATTGTAAATGACAGTGAAAATGGGGAGTGGGGAATGAATAATATTTGCTTCCTATGTAGCCATAGTTAGTAGCTCCATCTCGCATCCTTAGCATTGGTCCTTTTCTCCCCATCCAGCCCTGCTGCGTTGTTTGCTCTTCAACCAGCCAAGAAGTGCACCAGTGTCTCATGAACACACACCCTAGCTTACTGCTTAATGAGCTAACATCTGCCTGTGTTAGTCACTTGTTCTAATAAGAATAGCTATTGCAATAGAGCATTGTCATGGCATCAGTGCCTCCTCCTTTGAAAGCGGGCCTTGCCTCTAAGTTTATGGAGCAGCTGTGGGGCGTTTTCCTGGGCTGATGTTCTGTTCCATTCACATTACTTCCTAATTGTACCAAATGAAATTGTCAGCAAGTTTGATTGCTGGATGGCTGACTCCTGCCAACCCAAATCAACTTTCTAAAATATACAGGGTATCTAGAAAGCAAACTGTACTTTTGAAGCAAGCTGCTGGCTTTTATTTTTGTTTGAAGGAATAAAAATTCATCTGATCCCTAAATTAATGAAAATCTGGTTTCTGATTTATGTTCTAGTTAGCAGCTGTGAGCTTGCTATCCTATTGTCTCAAACAAAATGGTTAGATCAAAACAAGTAACTTGCTATATTGGTAATTGAAATAAGTCCACATTTATCAATGACCACTGTCATCTTGCTTTTGAAAGAAGTGTTTGACATTAAACCTTTATGGAAGATAAATATTAAAGGCTGAGCTTTGTCTCTGTATTCATCTAGCAGAGGGAGACCATATTATTGTTTAACAATGTTCTGTGTCTTGATGATGACAGCTAGCAGCCTGGGCACAGCATGGCTTGCTTGGAAAACTTCTTAATGTTTTAAAAATTGAAGATTACAGAGAAGTCAGTTGTACAGTCTTGTGCAAGTTGCCTAGAAAACACATTTTGGGTGAGAATAGCTGCTTGTTGCAGTCCTTCACATAAAATGCATGTTTAAAATATCAGAGGGGTAGCCGTGTTAGTCTGGATCTGTAAAAGCAGCA
>NC_133789.1:14493998-14524333 GCF_003597395.2 Chelonoidis abingdonii
TAATAAACCGGCTCGCGTCCAATCCTCTGCGTTTCTGCTTTTGAAACTCTTAATGTTTTAAAAAATTGAAGATTACAAGACGGTCAGGTTTAGTTCAGTCTTGTTGCAAAGTGCCTAGACAAACACATTATTGGTGTGCGAATAGCTGCTTGTTTTCAGTCCTTCACATAAATGCATGTTTCAAATTCAGAGGGGTAGCCGTGTTAGTCTGGATCTTGTAAAAGCAGCAAGAGTCCCTGTGGCAACTTATCGACTAACAGATGGTTTTGGAGCTTGAGCTTTCATGGCGTGAATACCCACTCGTACGGATGATGTTCTGTTTGGTAATTTCCAGGGGCAGGAGTATACTATACGCAAGCTAGAAGCGTCTAGAGATAGTGGAGGTATAGTTTCAATCAGGTGAGGATGAGGCCCTCTTCTAGCGCTGAGGTGGTGAAAACAACGGGCGGGAGAAACTTGGTTTTGTAGTTGCAGCCATTCACAATCTTTGAGGTTTTCACCCTTGAGCTGATTTTGGTTGTCAAATTTGCAGATGAACTGAAGCTCAGCAGTTTCTCTTGAAGTCTGGTCCTGAAGTTTTTTTTTTGCTTGCAGTATTGGCCTCACTTTAAGATCTGCTATTCTGTGGGCAGGGATGTTGAAGATGTTCTCCTACAGGTTTTTGTTATTGCATTCCTTAATCGTATCTGATTTGTGTCCATTTATCCTTTCTGTATAGACAGTCCAGTCTTGAGCGATTGGCAAGCAGCGGGCATTGCTGGCATATGATGGCGGTATATTACATTGGTGGACATGCATGTGATGACCGGTGATGGTGTGGACCGTCTTGGTTATCTCTTTGTGATGGGGTGTCGCTTGTGTAGATTATGTGTGCAGAATTGGCATGAGTTTGTGCATGGATTGGTTCCTGAGATACTCAGTTCTATGGTGCGGTGATGCAGTTTTACTGGTGACAATATGCTTCAGGATTTGGCAGGTGGTCTCCGTGGGCTGGGACTGACCTTCGCCACAAGGCCTGTGAAAGTGTGGGATCCTTGTCCAGGGATGGGTGTGTAGTTCCCTGCTTGATGCGTTGGAGGGCTTTTATTCTGGGTGGGACTGTATGTAATGGCCAGTGGAGTTGGTTGTTTCTTCTTGTGGGTTGTCTTCCCATAGACGGCTTCTGGAGTACACATCTTGGCTCTGTGATCTGTTTCCTTATTTCCCTGCGAGTTGTATTGTTAGTTTTGAGAATGTTGGTGGAGTATGTAGGTGTTGGTCTCTGTCTGAGGGATTAAGAGAGATGTGTTGTCCCTCAGTGCTCTCGGCTGCTAAGACAATGGATCGTATGGTGTGCCGGGATGAGCTGGAGCATGAAGGCTGGCGTTCGGCGCTGGTCAGTAGGTTTCGCGGGTATAGGATGATGTTAATGTGCCCATCATTATTTGGCACCGTAGGTGGTTAGGAAGTGGGGCCTCCGTGTTATGGAATGATCAGGTCTGAGGATGCTGATGAGGTAGAAGCTGTTTTGAATCGTGTGGAACTTTTTTCCAGAGTTTTCCTTTCATGGTCCAGATTGATGAAGATGTCATCAATGTAGCGTTGGTAGAGAAGAGCGTGAAGTGGCGGATGCGAGGAAGTGTTGTTCAGGCAGCCATAAAATGGTTGGGTTGTATGGTCCATGCAGGTGCCATAGCGCATTGCCACTGATTGGATGGTATATATTGTCATCAAATTTGAACTGTTGTGTTATGAGGATAAAGGCACAGCCGCTCTCCAGCAACCAGTTGTGCCATGGCCCATCAGGGATACTGTTCCTGGAGCAGCTTGTTCCATCTGTTTGTGAGATGTTTTGTAGAGAGCCTCATTACCTCCATTGGTGCGCTACGGGATGGTGTTTTCTGGAAGGTCACCATGCATTGTAGTTTCCTAGAATAGTGGTGTTCAGGAGATAGCTAGGAGTTCCTGGTGGTCCTAGGGTCTCGAGTAGATTAGTCCACATATTCCAGCCAGCCTTCAGTGAGGAGTGCCAATGGCCAGATGTGATTGGGTGTCTGGGATTTCCGGGATTTTGTGGATCTTGCGGTAGTAGATAGAATACCCTGGTCAGGGCTCTAAGAATGTTATTTGTTCCGGTGTTGTGTAGGAGATGTCTTTGGTAGATGGCTGCATTTGCAAGTTTTTCTTAGTTGTATTCTCAGTGGATCTAGAGGGTAAATGGGCCTTGATAGAATTTTTTAGGTACTGACTGGAGAGTTGTCTGGCAGCCTCCTTTTGGTAGTCAGACCTGTTCATGATGACAACAGCACCTCCTTTATCAGTCTCTTTGATTATGTTGTCAGGGTGGTTTCTGAGGCTGTGGATGGCATTGCGTTCTGCACGACTTAGGTTATGAGGCAAATGATGTTGTTTTTCCACAATTTCTGCCTGTGCACGTCAGCGGAAGCATTCTACATATAGGTCCAAACAAAGACTATGAATGGCTTGCCAACTACAAAACCAGTTTCTCCTCTCTTGGTTTTCACACCTCAGCTGCTAGAAAAGGGCCTCATCCTCCCTGATTGAACTAACCTCGTTATCTCTAGCCTGCTTCATGCTTGCATATATATATCTGCCCCTGGAAATTTCCACTACATGCATCCGATGAAGTGGATATTCACCCACGAAAGTTCATGCTCCAAAACGTCTGTTAGTCTATAAGATGCCGCAGGACTCTTTGCTTATTCAAAATAGAATATCCATTCACATGAATGGAGTGAGGACTTCCTAGAAGTGCTAACTAAGGGCACAGGCTATGCTTAGTTTGCATTTTATCCAGCATTGAAGTAGTTAATGTTTCTGTGCATCTAGGTATTGCACTTTTTTGAATACTTAGAAATTCATTAGATAGAAACCAGCTTTTCTCGAAAATCTGCGGTGACCTGCCACTGGGAAGAACACCTGTATTGAACAATCTCCTCAATCTAAATAATTGCGAAGAGATATTGAGGTATTTTGTAAGAGGGCAAAATGAAAATGTTTTGTGAAGCATAGAGACCGCAGAATGTTACTGTGCTGTATTGGAAATTCTTTATGTGAGCATCAGAGTCCTGTGGCACCGTATAGACTAACAGACATTTTGGAGCATGAGCTTTTGTGGGTGAATACCCACTTCGTCAAATGCATGCACCCATGCAAGCTCATGCTCCAGTACGTCTGTTAGTCTATAAGGTGCCACAGGACTCTTTGCTGGTTTTACAGACCCAGACTAACACAGCCACCCCTCTGATATACGAGCATGTCTTCTTCAAACACAATAATAGTAAATCACTGCTTTGCAATCCTGGGTCCCTCTTCATATATGGTTTAATTACAGGGAATGACCCTTTGGTCCTTTTCTAATATTCCCAAGAAATTACATCATAGTGCTGAGGCATGCTGCCTGAATCCTTGTCCTACTGATTTACTGTTGAGCTAGTGGCATCCTGCAGGAATGGGCAGTGAGGAGAAGAGAATGCAGAGTTGAGATGACACAATATGTGAAATGTTTTATTTTTAGACATGATTTGTGAAATGTTTTATTTTTCTGGTTTACAGGGCTCCTTGAATTAAACCCCTGCCTGTGATTTTTGCTCAAGCTCATCCATAATTTTTCTCTTTATAGATTTGTTTTGTACCTTTTCTAGTGATTTGAATGTTTGCAGTTTGTCCCTTCCCGTTTGACCTGTCTAGCGTAGTTCTCATTTTTCAGCGCATATGGTCTCTTCAATAATAGGACTGTTTTTTATATTGGTGTATATTTTGATGAGGGAGGTGGCATAAGTAGCCACTTGATACAGGTGTTTTTCTTTGTTGAAAAAACGCACTTCTTTGGATTGATGTGGATGTTTTAAAGAAGTAAATGGATGATGATTACCGCCAGCCTCTTTGCTTGCTCTATTAGATGTTCCTTTCTAGAAAGAGATATGTTCATCTGGAAGACGGATTGCCCTTCTAATGTGTACAAGGGTGAACCCAGCTGAAATTCATCTGTCTGCCAGCAATACTTACTATCAACATTTCTAAAGCATCCTATCAACATGGCAACATCCTTAGGGATGGTGTTTCCATGGAAATCTCATTGGAGACAGTCAGCTGATGTCTAGTGCTACCCGTGAACTTGTTTTTAGCTCAAGAAGCCATCCTGTAGTTTCCCATTTTCTTTAACTGCTTATTGCTCATATGTAATGGCAAAGACTGTCCCTTAATGAATGACTGATTAATGCAATTCAGATCCTGAATTTTGTATGGTCTCCTTATCTCTTTAAAAAGCAGTATTTGGTTTTGTGTATGGAATTACAAACCATATTTGTTTGGTGTCAAGTATCAGAGGGGTAGCCGTGTTAGTCTAGATCTGTAAAAGCAGCAAAGAATCCTGTGGCATCTTATAGATTAACAGACGTTTTGGATGCATCCAACGAAGTGGGTATTCACCCACGAAAGCTCATGCTCCAAAACATCTGTTAGTCTATAAGGTGCCACAGGATTCTTTGCTGCTTTTACATATTTGTTTGAATATGCTAGACATTGAGGAATCTGGCATTAAATATTCCGGAAACTTATTTATATATTATTACAAACACACGTCTTGAATTTTTTTTATAAAATCTAGGCAGAAAAAAAACCCTTAAAGCTCCCCGGAAAAGGGGAAAATTCAAAGGATTTTGGTTTCAGACATGTCTTCCTTACTCCCAATCTATTACAGCCTTACCTGGATTAAAGTGTTTCTATTTCGAGATTCTGCTATAAAGTGAGTGTGCTGGTAATAGTTTTAATGCAGCATTCATTTTAGTCTCCCCTACAAAGGGGGGAAACTGATTTTTCAAGATGGCAGAGGGCAGTTTAAAGGTGATTGACAGAGCAGTGGAAGGAATCTCTATTTTGGCTACCTTTCACAGTAGATGCATAGATTTATGATTTTTAAAAAGGACAGACGGTCAGAGTTTGTTTTTTCTGACCTTCACAACATCCTGGAAAACTGAATTATTATTCTTTGTACTTAGTGAGGCAATTTTCTTTCCTTTTTTTATGCTATGTTCAAGATTTGGTGTTAATTTTTTAAGCCTGAAATAAAAAAAACGAGAATTTTTTGTTCAAGGGCTGTTGGCCTCCTAAAGCAGCTTAGTTAATTATTAATTTTTAAACAGGCTTTTGAAATTCATTGGTTTCAATTCATTCTCCTCCTCCCCTCCCACCCCCCATTAGCTGCCCATTTAAAGCCCAGATAGCACTAACCCATGGGGCTCTATTGTGATCACTGGCATGATATTTAAACATGCAAATTAATTTTAAGGGACTCTGTACACTCAAGCAGCTGACAATTTCCATGCATAAAGTGTAACATTTAAAAATTTTTATAATCTTTTTAAGTATTGTGTGTAGTGGAGAATAAAATCCTATTGCGTGCAGGAGATCACTGCTGGGTATTTGACATATTAAAATGAGTCTGTATAGTTTGTCTGAAAGCTTAGTTCAGAAACAATGAGCTGCTCTCAGATCAGTACAGTATAGGCACCTCTGAAGAGGGTGAATAGGCCAGGGCTCTTTTGTGCCAGAGATCTGTCCAAAATTTGGTAGCGGCTACTGTAATGTTCATTACATATATTTTCAGGGGATGCCACATTACTGTTAAGCCTTTGACTGGCCTTGTAGGCGGATTCTTAGAAATACCATTTTGTGAAAAAGCACTGGGATTGTTAAACTTAAAGCATGATGCATCCTGACCAGCTCTGAAAATCAGGCAGGCTTCTCGGGGTACAGAATAGTCTCTGACTGGATTAGCATGAATATTTGATCACAGGAGATGGGAGTTTGTAGAAGGAAATTATTTTAGAAAAAAATGCCTCAAGACTTTCAGGTTCCATCTGTATTATGCTTATCAGGCTCGTCCACCTCATTTTTAGAGGATGGGTATGTCCCTGGTGTTTCCAGCCATTTCTGGAGAGGAGCCCTGCAGTCCCTGATGAGGCTTGCAGAAGCTAAATTTCCAGAGAAGAATGTCGGCTGTATCTGATCTTTGTGGAGTTTACTGTTTTGTTTTTTTCCGGGAGGGTCTCTTGATTTTCTAATATCCTTATATCTGTATATTATCTGTACATTGTTAAATACAAAGGGCTACATTAGTTTGTTAGCTTGAGGGGAAAAAATGTTTTCTCTGCTGCGCTACCATTCTGCTGCTGGCCTCCTTTGGAAAGGAACGCAGAGTTGGTGGGCCTACTGCCACCTGGCATAATGGTATCCCTCCAAAGATACTTGGTGGTAGGCACGCCAAACAATTGGAAACAGGCTCCTCCATTCTCCGAGGGGGGCACAGCACCTAGCAGAATGGGGTCCTGGTCAATGACCTGGGCTCCTAGGTGCTATAATAATACAAATAATAAATACTACTAGTAATCCCACGGAGAGTTGGGCCAGACTGAGCCAGGTCTCGGGAGTCTCTTCTTGTCCTTTGTTTCTCCTGCTGGCTTCCAGGATATTGTGTAGTTTCCATCTTCCCTTCCTTCCCTTGAGTTTTTCTGGTCTTTCAGGGGGAGCATTGAAGAAGCCATGCATACTAAAGTTTCTCATGGAAAAATTTAGTTCTGTGATCCTTTCAGAGCTAAAAACTGAAGAGATGGGATAGTGTACCGAAGTAGATGTTCAGAATTAAAGATGGAAAAGAGACATTAGATTTAGTCCATTCCTCTGGTAGTGGAGGATTGTTACTAAGGTATATGCCATAAAACTATTCTGTGCTTTCTCTCTGCAGTTGATGGGATTGAGTGTCTCCAATGGAAAGGACCAGCTTGTGGTCTTCCACACAAAGGATAACAAAGACCTCATTGTTTGCCTCTTCAACAGACAGCCAACTAACGATAGCAGAATTGGAGAGCTGGTTGGAGTCCTGGCAAACCACTTCAAGAGGTCAGTATTTCTGTGGAAAATTCAGAGTCCAGCTCATCAGATCTGTGACATCCCTTAAAATTGTTTGATCATAGAATCATAGATTATTAGGGTTGGAAGGGACCTCAGGAGATCATCTAGTCCAACCCCCTGCTCAAAGCAGGACCAATCACCAAATGGCCCCCTCAAGGATTGAACTCCCAATCCTGTGTTTAGCAGGCCAATGCTCAAACCACTGAGCTATCTCTCCCCCTTGCTTTCTATCAATGCTGTCTCATTTATACTGCATTCATTCAAATATCATATTGCCTCTGTATAAATCCATGGTATGCCCACATCTTGAATACTGCATGTAGATGTAGTTGTCCCATCTCAAAAAAGATATATTGGAATTGGAAAAGGTTCAGAAAAGGGCAACAAAAGTGATTAGGGGGTATGGAATGGCTGTCGTATGAGGAGAGATTAATAAGACTGGGACTTTTCAGCTTGGAAAAGAGACGACAAAGGGGAGATATGATTGAGGTCTATAAAATCATGACTGGTGAAGAGAAATTAATTAAGGAAATGTTATTTACTTCTTCTCCTAACACAAGAATGAGGGATCACCCAATGAAATTAATAGCAAATTTAAAACAAATATACGGAAGTATTTCTTCACACAATGGACAGTCAACCTGTGGAACTCCTTACCTGAGGATGTTATGAAGGCCAAAACTATAACAGGATTCAAAAAAGAACTGGATAAATTCATGGAGGATAGGTCCATCAATGGCTATTAGCCAGGATGGGCAGGGATGGTGTCCCTAGCCTCCGTTTGCCAGAAGCTAGGAATGAGTGACAGGGAATGGATCACTTGATGATTACCTATTCTTTTCATTCCATCTGGGGCACCTGGCATTGTCCACTGTTGGAAGACAGGATACTGAGCTAGATGGACCTTTGGTCTCACCCAGTTTAGCCATTCTTAGGTTCCTATGTTATAGATGAGCAGCAGTTGAAGTAGATGAAGAAGTGTATTCTACTTAGGTGTGTGCTTGCCCAGTGTGCCAGAGCCAGAGATTTTGCCTGTCAGCACCCACAGAGTGGCTGTGACCCCTCCTCTGACTATATGAGGCAGTGCCGCCCTGACCCCCCTCACTTCCTTCTTACAGCCAGTGGTTGTAGCCTCACCACCTCGCAGATAGTCTTAGTCTAGTTTTATTGTATATAGCTGGTAGTTAGTGTTAGCTAGTTGTCTGTTTTCCCCAGTGATGCCCTCACCAGGGTTTAAACATTGTCCTCTGTGTGGAGGAGCGATTCCCAATAGAGAGGAACACCACATGTGGGGATCAGTCTCTGCGAGGCCAACCTCAAGGAGCATTGCATGATCTGTAGGTTCTTCAAGAAAAGAACTCATGTGGCTTAGGACCTTTGCTTCAAGCAGCACCTGCTTCAACAGGCCATGCTGCCTGATCCAGTACTGAAGCTGTCGTCAGGTTGAAGATCACCCTTGTGCTCCAGGAGCACTGCCACTTCACGTTCTGGAGCAGGCGCTTCTCAAAAGAAACAGAGAAGCTATTCTCTGTGGAGTGCAGAGAGGAAAAGGTTGTATAAGACCAATTGAAACAGCTACAGGTCTTGGGGTGACTCTTCCACCTCCCTTAGGAAAAGTGTGGACTGGCACAGAGCTGGTGCTGGCATGTGGGACAGCGTGGGTACTTCTGACCCTGCTCCAGTGCTGAGTAGGGAGGTTAGAAATCCTGTACTTGTTGACTCCAGCTCCAGCCTCCAGGGATTTAAGTCTGGTCCCAACAAGGGAGATGCTAGTACTGACTATATCCATGTTGTTGGCGTACCAGGCAGCCGCAGGCCTCCTCTGCCTTTTGGTCCCAATCTCACCATTGGTCCAGGACCTTCCTAGGGCTGCACCACCTGTAGCCCCTCCGATTGAGCGAGCCACCAAACTCTTGTCTAGTAGCACCGCAGCACAATGCTCTCTTCCAGTAGTGGGAGTAGAGCCAGTACCGGGGTCGGTACGGAAGACCTTGTACTGGGAACCTCTTCGGCACCACTTCCAGCAGATGCTTCCTTAGCAGCTTTCATCACCCTCGATGTCAGTACAGTTGATCTCTCTGTTTACATCAGCAGTGACACCACTTCCAGCACTGGCATGCTCAGTACCGACTCCATCTGCTTTGCTGCTGCTTGCCTCATTCGGGCAACAGATGAGTCAGACCACTTACTCGCTCCTTCAGGTCTTGTTCTGCCCTTGTCACCGGGATCCTGAGGCTTCTCTGCATTCAAGTCATTCTCCTGCTCTCCATTGCACAGTAAGCATCAAGGACCACTAATGGACCATTACAGTTCCCAAGACTGGCATCCGTCTTGTGGCTGGGATAGCATCATGGTTAAACCTGGTAGAGCTAATTTGTTCTGAACCAGTTAGGGAGGTTCTCCTTGACTGTAGGCAACTTTCCACCAGGGCCACTTACCTGGCCAAGTGAAAGACATTCCTGATCTGGTGTTCGCAGAGCTGTACCTCTCTGATGCCGTCATCAATACTACTCATCTTGGACTATCTGCTACACTTAAAGCAGCACATCAAGCAGAAAGCAGAGCGAAGGAACTGAGGGGAGTTGGGGTGGCACTGCCTTATGTAGTTATGGGAGGGGCAACAGACATGAATGCTGCTCTCTAAAGTTACTGCCAGGCAAACTCTCCGGCTCTGGCACTCTGGGTGCACACTCACCTAAGTGGAATACACATCTGCAACAGAACGTAACTGTTTTTTAGATACTTTGTTATACAAGAAGAAAAAAGAGTGAAATGGCATCTGAGATACTACTAGCAACAAAAATGATTAGGGGGCTGGAGCACATGATTTATGAGGAGAGGCTGAGGGAACTGGGATTGTTTAGTTTGCAGAAGATAGGAGTGAGGGAGATTTGATAGCTGCTTTCAACTACCTGAAAGGGGGTTCCAAAGAGGATGGATCTAGACTGATCTCAGTGATACCAGATGACAGATCAAGGAGTAATGGTCTCAAGTTGCAGTGGGGGAGGCTTAGGTTGGATATTAGGAAAAACTTTTTCATTAGGAGGGTGGGGAAGCAGTGGAATGGGTTCCCTAGGGAGATGGTGGAATCTCCTTCCTTTGAGGTTTTTAAGGTCAGGCTTGACAAAGCCCTGGCTGGGATGATTTATCTGGGAATTTGTCCTGCTTTGAGCAGGGGGTTGGACTAGATGACCTCCTGAGGTCCCTTCCAACCCTGATATTCTATGATTCTACGATTAGGCAGCTCTAAGGTCCCTGGGCTTCTGCTTGCCAAAGGCTGTATATTCAGGGCCAGAACATGAATTGAACTGAATAGGAGTTGCAAATGGTTTGCACTTCTCAGGACTAGGCCTTCAATTTGTATTTCAATGTTATTTCTCTTTCATCATGTCTATAGATCACTTTCTGCTTGATGTGTAAAGTGTTATCTCTCTACTTTCTTGGAAGGTGTTTTCTCTTTCAGAGAAGAATCTAGTCAGGTGAACTGACTGGGTTAACCACATCCAAACAGCCATGGTTAGCCCATCAGTCAGTCTCCAGACTAGAGGATTCCTTTGTTAGGTAAGACATATCTGCAGTAAATTCATATGTCTGTTTTATAATGTTAGTAAATTTCACTGAGTTGGTCTAGTCCTCTGTGTGGTAATGACTTTAGTTCATGTGCAGCTTGTACTGGTATGTGTTCTAAAGTCTTATGTTACATGACTTCAGGTAATTTAGATATGCTCTGAAGGTAAACCTTGGTGGTAAGTATGAGGCCTTTGAATCTGGAATGTTCTTGTTTGGTTCACCCAGGTATGTAATGTTTTATTTAAGGCAAAATTAAGATATTTTTCCCTCTCATATCCAGTTCAGTTTGTATTTTGCTTTCTGGATTGTGTAGTAGACTGAAGATTGCCCTGGGACCATGCATTCCGTCTTTGCTATTTGCTCTGTATCATGAAATGTAATGTTGTAACATTTTGGGGTGAACCCTAGACCAATGAGGGGCTGTCACTGCCTGCCATGTAACTCTGAGTGCCTTAAATGCTCTGCTGCTGTGGCTCACAACCTGGACACCAACAGCCTGCAGTCAACTTCCTTGAGAGAGAGAGACTGTGTGTGCGTGTGTGTGGTGAAGCCCTGGTTCAGCACTCTGACCCCAGCAGCCTACCTACCATGCAACAGCCCAACCATGGTCAGCACCAGCCTAGGCTACTACTTGCATACACCCCAAACCCTAATTTTGCCAAAACCATCTGTCCTGAAGCGTCCAGCCCTTTCCTGGAGCACTCGGAGAATTAATATGGTTTATTGCTCCTTTAAAGAGACAAAAGCACAGCGTATTACTTTATTCAAACACAGCATTGAATTGGTTTAGATTAAAAGAAAGACAAGTATATTTAATCCAAAATAATCAAAAAGAGGTTTTAGGTGAGTTCAAGCCCAAGGGAAAAAGACCAAATGGCTACAAGTGAATAAAAATAACGTGCTTTCTAGAGGCTAAGACTTACCTCCACAAGCTACAGCCTTGGTTCAAGGTAGATTTCTTACCAGTCTTGTTCTTTCCAGACATGGCTCACTTTCTCTCAGCCAGGATCTTCCACAGTTGTATAAGTGGCTGATTTTTCTTTGTCTCCCTGGGTGAAAGATCTTTGCCAATGCAGGTATCTCACCTATATTCAGCTCTCAGACTTCAGCCCCTTGCTTGAAGGATCCATCTTTCTCAGCTTGCCCAAACTTTTGCCCCTTGTGTCTATCAGTGATGGATGCCAAGATGGCTTCTTCTCTTTCCTCACATCTTCCTAAGCACGTTGTCTTGTCCCCAGACGCAGGATGGCCTTATGCTGTTCTTTCCTTTCTCCAGATTTCCCATCCCCCTGCTGATTCATATGTAAATGAGACTTCCATTGTTTTGCTTCCAACATGTATAATTTACATAGGAGATAGGCAGATATCTGCCTTCCCTTCTGTCTGGGAGAAAACCTGTTTCTCTCCCTTTGTTTGGTCAGACATTAAAGCACAATATTAATGACTATCCATAATTTCTTATATAGTATTAATAGAATCATAGAATATTAGGGTTGGGAGAGACCTCAAGAGGTCATCTAGTCCAATCCCCTGCTCAAGGCAGGACCAACGCCAACTAAATCATCCCAGCCAGGGCTTTGTCAAACTAGGCCTTAAAAAAAAAAAAAAAAAAAAAAAAAAAAAAAAAAAAAAAAAAAAAATTATAAAAAACTGGATGGAGATTCCACCACCTCTCTATGGTAAACCCATTCCAGTGCTTCAACCACCCTCCTAGTGAAAGTGTTTCTAATATCCAACCTAAGACCTCCCCCACTGCAACTTGAGACCATTGCTTCTTTTCTGTATCTGCACCACTGGAACAGCCGGCCCATCCTCTTTGGAACTCCCTTTCAGGCGTAGTTGAAGGCTGCTATCAGAATCCCCCCACTCTTCTCTTCTGAGACTACATAACTCCAGTCCCTCCGCCTCTCCTCATAATCATGATGCCTCGCAGCACCCCCTAATCTTTATGCTCTCCACCCTCGCACTCTATCCATGTTTCCACATCCATTCATAGTGGGGACTCAAACTCGTTCGCAAAGGTGCTGCATATGACAGTAGGACTCATCTCAGTTCTCAGCTCCGCGGATTGGGTATGGGTCACGGGATAAGTTCTACGTCTCTTCACTTGATGTTTAAGCTTGTGCAGTAACTTTCTGTTTAAACTGTCTCTTCGGGTAAATCATCTACATCGAGTGACGCCTAATAGACCTGTTATGTTGGTCTGTTCCCACGTTGCTTTAGGATAGCTCGTAGTTTTGTACACGATGCTGGTCTGATTAACTCATAGTTATTTATGATTACATTGTAGCCATTCTTTTTAATCCTCAGGTTTCTTTTTCAGGTATAGACAGAATGGACAAGACTCGAACTAAGCCAGTCAACGTTGTGTATAGGTCTGCTCATCTAGTACTGACATAGTTACATTCAGGAGAGAAGTAGATCGGCGAACTTACTTCCTCCTAAGACAGACTTTACTCACTATATCAGAACATTTTCTGCAGACTTATTCGTTATTTCATTGTGTGGGCGCTTCATTTCTCCTCTCCTAGAGATTGTTCTGTCATCTGTCCTCTGGACCCATACCTACGCGCCTCGCGCATAGTCTACCTGCTCCGACTAAGTTCCTGTATGCATCTTGCGAGACTTGTCTGACGGAGTGCTAAGTCCATCCAGCTCATCACGGCATCATTATACGAAAATGGTGCCTGATTGTAGTTGAACCAATACCGACGTACTCTCTGGCGCTTGCACCAACTTCACAGAACCGGTCTTGGCCAAGTCTCCTCGGTTTTGTAGCACTGTAACATGCATAGCCGCTTTCGGATTACCTTAGTAGTCTGTTCATCCAGCGTCCGATACTACTTCAAATTGCTGGCGCATTAATGCGAAACTTAACGTATGTGCGCAGAGTGGAACGACGTTCATTACGCTATGAGCTTAATCGTCACCAGTATGAACCATACCCTCTCTCGTTTTCCTCGAATATGCATACCTGCCATTCTATCATACCCATCAAAAGAAGGGCAGATATAGGTTCGTGTCAGGCGAATGACTATGGCCTTTGCTGGAGAAAATCTCCGGCTTGAGCTGCTTTTTTTATCTCCCTGCGTCGCTCTCCAAATATGCTTCGATATGTGGATTTCTTGAAGATTTGCTCTCGTAGCATGACTCATATTTTGTTGTGGGAGAGCTGAGATGTAGAGGCTGGCCCACGCCCCTCCTCCCCTCCTGCCTGATCATGTTGAGTGTTTCCCGACGTGTCTAGCTTGTGACTTTCTCCTTTATCTCCAGAGTAGCATAAGAGCCTTACTAATGTATTTGCACGCCTTTTGTCCTTATACCTTTTTCTCCGGGAACTGTCCACATTCCTCATAGTCGACGGATCTTTCTAATTGTAGTGGGCACAGTTGTGGCTCGCCTACTGCAATACACTGTTCAGTTGCTGCTAACCTTCCAGCTACCCTTGGTCATTGACTGGTAGGGCGGACCTGGTGCTTAGGTTGCTTTGGCTTCAGTAGTTTGGTTCTCTTTGAATATGCTTCTATTTTACCTTCTTTCGTGTGGTGCACTCTCTTGTGGGCTTGACTGCTATCCTACTCGTTTTCTCGTTAGCCCTGCTTTGTCATGTTGGCGCTAGTGTGACTCTGATGCAGGTCGCGACTGGTTAAGTAGCTGGTTGGCTGAGTGCAAATCATAGGCAAATAAGCGTTTGTCGTCACTTGCTCGAGGGGTGTTTTACCGATGTCTATGTGTGACGTCGTTGCCATCTCCTCCATTCTCTTCGTCAAGTGGCATCCACCTGGATTTTCTCGTCTGTATCGAGGACTAGCCTCCTTGCTTAGCTGCATGCATACCTGTTTTCGTCGCAGCTCTCGCTGTTGTGCTTTCTGTCGTTTCACATGCTCATTTACTAGGGTTCGTGTTAATTTTTCCGAGTTGTGCTGTTCTGGCTCGAGTGCCATTTTTCTAACCGATGTTCAAGTTCCACCTAGGCAGTGATTGTCTACTGGTCCTCCTGCTCTTTAGTTACATCTCTCTTTTACTTTAAGGTTTTTTTCCCTCATTTTTTCTATAAGTCCTTGTGCCATGTCTTGTACTCACCTTTTTGTTTCTACCTCTTCCGGTGTGAGAGAGCCCTTATTGGGGGGATCGGGTGGATCTGCGTTTCTCTGTTTGTTTTCGCGGTTATTTGGTTTCTCTATTCTCCGGTATGGTCTGTAATTTCGTCTTGCATCACCGAGGTACATTTCGCTTGCCTAGGTTACAGCCAGGTTTGTCGCCTGCCTATAGTTTGTTAGCTATCTTCGCAGAATGCTCAGCTTTATTGGTCAGTCCTAGACACCCTGATACTCCGCTTTCATCTTAAGGCACTACGCTGCGCTCTCTGCGTGCTTTCTCGTTTTCTTTTAGCCTTTCAAGCCGCGGTGGTTCGTGCCCCTCTTCCTTGCCCTAGGTAAGTCTAGGTCCTGTTCCATTTGTGTCGTTAGTGGGGAGAATAAGTTTGAATGGGTTCCCTGTTCTCTTATACTGTAGAGTTCAGGGTTGCTATTGATTGGTATTTGGCTTACTCGCGGTTCGTTTGTTATGTCTTGTTCTTGCGTTATCCTGAACTTCACCCTGTTCTCATGGTGCTGGCTGCTACCGATTTCGCTTCCCACTTACCATCTCCTTCGCCCCTGTTCGTGAGCAGCAGGTCAAGAGGAGCACGGCCCTACTTGGTTCCTCCAGCATTTGTACCAGGAAGTTGTCCCCAACACTCTCCAAAAACTTCCTGGATTGTCTATGCACTGCTGTATCGCTCTCCCAGCAGATGTCAGGGTGATTGAAGTCCCCCATTAGAACCAGGGCCTGTGATCTGGAAACTTCAGTTAGTTGTCCAAAGAAAGCCTCGTCTACCTCATACTTCTGGTCCAGTGGTCTATAGCACATGCCCACCATGACATCACCCCTGTTGCTCTTTCCTCTAAACTTAACCCATTTCACAAAGAAACTAATCACCAATGCATCACAGGCTTTCATAGAAAACCTTACTCAATACACTTTTATAATACAATAAGATTGTACACAATCACTTGATTCAATTACTTATTGCAGGGGTGGCCAAACTTACTCACCCTCTGAGCTGCATACAACAGTCTTCAGAAGTTTGAGAGCCAGGCTACGCCTGCTGGGGATCAGGGCTTCTGCCCCCATGGGAGGCACCTGCCAGGGCTCAGGGCTTCAGCCTCGCTCCTGCTGAATCCCTGAGCCCTAGCAGGTATGCCCCTGAAATCCAAGATCCCCTCCCTGTTGGGCAGAAGCTGCTGCCTCATCACCTGTTGGAAGGCAGAGGTCCTGAGCTCCCTGCCATGTCTTGTAAGTAGAGAATAGGAGGGAACATGGGAGGCTCCACAAGCCACACTTTAACTGTAAAAGAGCCACATGTGGCTCACGAGCCACAATTTGGCCACCCTTGACTTATTGTTTAGGGTACAGACTCTGTTTTTTTAGCCCAGTAAACCGCTGAAATGTATTTTCAGATAAACTTCCTTTTCTCCTTCTGGGAAGAGACACTATGCAGTCTGGTGAAGACTTTATGCTGGTTCCTCCTCTGCTGTTGATAGTAGAGTCATTACTTCCTCCCCTTGTTAGCTCGATAGCTTTGTTTAACTTTTTTGTAAATACACCTTCATTGTCTCTGCCAAATGACTAGGCTGGTCAGCCAAGCAAATGCACATTCCATTGTCTAGAACAAACTGAACTAATTCACTGCTTGCCAAACACATTTAAGAACATAATTCTAGCACATATTCATAACTCCTTGCATACATTGTACATATATTATGCAATATATGATCAATGCGTTAATTTTCCAGTAGTGTCTTCTTATATGACCCATTTTAAATTCAGATTGACAGCGGTGTGTTAGGCGAATATGTCAGGCCAGACAAAGAGCTGCTGAGACACAGCAGTGACCCACCTATGGGCCTCTGCTTCACAGCTGAATCACAGTATATCACCACTATCTCGTGACAAACCATTTTCTTGTCTAACTCCAGTTTGGCATTTTAAACCTCCTGCAAATTAATCCTCTGTGACTATACAGAGAGGTTCAGAAGCGATAGTAAACCTATTTGGGATGCATTTTATAAAAATACTGGCTAATATAACAGATAATATACTATATGAAAATAAAATATGGGCAATATTTTGACTGCTTTTGCCCTCTGAGACAGTCAGTTCTTGTTCTAATAAATGCCTTGACTTGTTTGGCACTGACTTACCTATTACAAAAGGACTTTAGAAAGGTCTCTCTTTCCCTGGCAGGAGTAGAATACAAGGAAAGGGACAGACCTTCCAAAATTGTTCTGTCTAATCCACAGTGTACCCTTCCCTTCATAATTTTCAGGGAAGGAATAAGAGTACAAAATGTCATTTCTCTTCATCATTGCCTCCTTAGTGCATTCTGCTCACAACCCTATCTCCCCATTTCCATGAATATCCGTGGAGTAGGAAAGCATAATTCAAGCAAACTGCTGAGTCTTGCGCCTCAGCTGCTCTATTTCTTCAGGTACAAGGGTGTTGAGGGATTTGGAGCCGGAGCAAGAAGTGTCTTCTTGGCTGGCACTGGCACAGTCTTCTCTTGTTCAGACTAAACAATCCCAATTTTTTCAATCTTCTGTCATAGGTCATGTTTTCTAGACTTTTAATCATTTCTGTTTCTCTTCTCTGGACTTTCTTCAGTTTGTCCACATCTTTCCTGAAATGTGGCGCCCAGAACTGGACACAATACTCCAGTTGAGGCCTAATCAGCATGGAGTAGAGCGGAAGAATTACTTCTCGTGTCTTGCTTACAACACTCCTGCTAAAACATCCCAAAATGATGTTTTCTTTTTTGCAACAGCGTTACATTGTTGACTCATATTTAGCTTGTGATTTCCTATAACCCCTAGATCCTTTTCCTCAGTGCTCCTTTCTAGGCAGTCATTGCCCATTTTGTATGTGTGCAACTGGTTGTTCCTTCCTAAATGGAATACTTGGCATTTGTCCTTATTGAATTTCATCCTATTGACTTCAGAGCATTTCTCCAGTTTGTCCAGATCATTTTGAATTTTAATCCTATCCTCCAAAGCACTTGCAACCCTGCCCAGCTTGGTGTCATCCACAAACTTTGTAATGTACTCTCTATGCCATTATCTAAATCATTAATCAGAGGGGTAGCCATGTTAGTCTGGATCTGTAAAAGCAGAAAAAGAGTCTTGTGGCACCTTATAGACTAACTTATAGATGCATCCGACAAAGTGGGTATTCACCCACAAAAGCTCATGCTCCAAAACATCTATTAGTCTATAAGGTGCCACAGACTCTTTGCTGCTTTTATAAATCATTAATGAAGATATTGAACAGAACCAGACTCAGAACTGAATCCTGTGGGACCCACTTGTTATGCCCTTCCAGTGTTACTGTGAACCGCTGATAATTACTCCTTGAGAACGGTTTTCCAACCAGGTATTTACCCGCCTTAGTAGCGTCAAGGTTGTATTTCCCTAGTTTGTTTTATGAGATGATCGTGTGAGACCATATCAAAAGTCTTACTTACTCCCCGCCCCCGCTTGCCATGCGAAACAGCTGTTTTGCGACACAAGTGCTGGGAGGGAGGGGGGAGAAGTAGGGTGCAGTGGCGTGCTCAGGGGAGGAGGCAGAGGTGAGCTGGGGTGGGAAAGCAGGGTGGGGAGGTGCTGGTGGGTACAGAGCACCCACCAATTTTTCCTCATAGGTGCTCCAGCCCCAGAGCACCCACGGAGTCAGCGCCTATGTCCCTAACTAAGCCTAACCCTGTTTAATGTGTTAAACATCCACATTATTTAAAGTTCCCTAATCTTGGGAACAGCTGAGAAGTTCGTGAATTTTCCATCAATTGATTACATTTCAGATCCTGTGACCTTATGGACTAAAGCATTCAAATAGTCCTCGTTGGTGTTCTTTGTGCTAGGTATGCCGTATGGCAAATGCTCAGGTGCCCCAAGCTGTGGTTGCCATATATCCAGCATAGTTATATGTGTGGTAGATGTTTCCTCATAGCAAGAGAATACTGTACATAGATGACAGTATAAAAATATTACGTACCTCAGATAGTGGTATAGCTTTTTTTGCTTGTTCACATTTTTTCATTGATGTAATAGTGAAAGGCTTCTAAATCTAAAAATAACCCAGTTTTAGGTTGCTCTTACCCAGATAATTCTCCAAATGTTTCAGATTGGTAGGTAAATACTTGCCTTCTGGTGTTCCCTTGGATACGCAATGTATCCATCTCACTTGATGTTTCAAAAGGCACCTGTCAGCACTGCCGGTTAAATGGGAAAGCTGGTCACTAGCCATCCCTTTCTTGACATGCCAATAAAAATAACTAGTTAATAGTGATCACATCTCATAGGGGAACAATGCGAGTTTCTGTCCCTAAATATTCATCACAAAGCCAGGACTTCCCCATCAAAGCAAAGCCTACAACTCAAAATAAATAAAAGGAAATATCTTCTTTCTCAGCTGGCTTCAGTTTTCTAGAAGTAAAATCCTCCCTGTGAAAGGGATTAGCTGACCCATTGCTTCAGAGAGACTTTGAGAGTTCCTTGTTAAACTATTATTAGCTGAAAATCACTGTATGCAGATGGCAAGTGTTAGGTTTCTCTGTGATGCCTGTCAAGAGGTGGCCATGAAAAGAGAGTAGATCCAGCAGTAAAAGCTCCAGTTTGATAGTGACCCTGTAATGTGACTTCAGAGTAGTGCTTCACACTTGATACACTCAACACCTGTGGCAGCTGAGGATATGTTTTCACTAGTTGTAAAAGGAAGCTGTGGGTGGGTCTCTGTTTAAGTCACCCTATATGAGGTGCACAGAGTATTTCATGGCCACCGTGGTATGAATGCTGAAATCTTTTTTAATCAGTTTTGAGGATCACTGTACAGAGTAACTCCAGATTAAATACCATTTTTGGGGATAGAAGCAAGGCTAATTTAACGATCGTTCCTTTGAACTAGGTTTCTAACAGTTTATATGTTGGAGTTCTTAATTACTGTGCTCACTGTGCTTGCTCAAGTCTATGGACATAAATGAACAATGGATATCTAACTTGCAGAATATGTTAATATATCAGTATACTACATTATATTAATGTGGTAGATATGTATTATAGGTATAGCTGGCAGCAACCCCTATAGTTAAAGTTGCCTGATGCTTTTATTGTAAGACTTTTTCATTTTCTTACACCTTTGCCAACCTCTTAACTATTTCATTTTCTTACACCTTTGCCAACCTCTTAACTATTTGGGCTGAAATTTTACATGCTGGTGTTTCTCAGGCTGAATTTTTTTGAAAATGTCCGCAGAAACAATTAAGCTGTTTCAGAGAATGAGGTTTGGGGGAAATGTTTTGCAGTGTTAAATTCTTGCAGCTGTTCTGTTGAGAAGTTCTAATTCCTCAATGCTTTAAAGGAGCGGGGACTTGGAATTGGCAAGGGGAGGCGGCCTCTGTCAGGGAGTGTGCGTTTTGCTTTCCCTGTAAAAAATCCACATACATTGGGCTGAATTACAAGCCTCTGAAAATCATGCTGCACCTGTTCAGTGGGAATTCGTTAAAGGCTGCCAAGAAAATTCAAGGTGAGCTGGGCACCATAACTCAGAGCAGGGAGCCTGTGGCACCCAGGCATTGTGGAAGAGGAAGCAGCATCTGATTCTTGTCTCCTATTGCAGAGGAGACAAGAACATGAGGAGGGGGCAGGGGATGGAGTAGTCTGGGACAAGCAGCCTGGTGAGAAGGGAACTTTGAGAAACGGAGGCTGGGACTAACTGGACAAAAAAGTCTCCTTGTCTCCTGGCAGCTTTGGGGGTGGGGGTAAAGAGCAGGCTGGGCCTTAGGAACCTGAGAAAAGGAGGTTATGACTAGTTGGGCAAAGAGATTGTGACTGAGAGCTGGTGAAGGAAATGGGAGGAGGGAAGGAGTCAAAGACTTTAAGACCAGAAGGCACCAGTGTAATCATTCTAGTTGACTTCCTGCACATTGCAGGTCACAGAACCTCATCCACCCACTCATGCATTAGACCTGTAACCTCTGGCTGAGTAACTGAAGTCCTCAAATCATGACTTCGACTTCAAGTTACAGAGAATCCACCATATACTCTAGTTTAAACCCCATGCTGCACAGGAAGGCGAAAACTCCCCTTGTTCTCTGCCAATCTGGCCCATGGGGAAATTCCTTCCCGGCCCCATGGTGATCAGTTCAACCCAGAGCATGTGGGCAAGACCCACCAGCCAGATGCCTGGGAAAGAATTCACTGTAGTAACTCAGAGCCCTCCCCATCTAGTATCTCATATCTGGCGCTCGGGTATAGTTGCTGCTAGCAGTTGCAGGTGGGCCATGTGCCATTGTAGGCAGAGCTAGCTGGGGAATGTGAGAACACTGAGATTGAACAAGGAGCTAGGAGGGAAGACTGGGGTCCAGAGGTGGTAAGGGAAGACAGACCTGCTGAGAAGGTGGGTTGGGAGGGGGTGAAATCTGTGACTGCCTGGGTGGAGAGACTAGAACAAACAACCCAGGATGGGAGATATTGGGAAGTGATCTGGGGAAGAGGAGGAGACTGAGTTTGGATATGGAACTTGGGGTGGGGAGACTGGGAGCCAGGGGTAAGAAATTAAAACTGGCTGGGCAAGGAGACTGAGATTGTTTGTAAGGGGAAGAGACTGGGATGGGGAACCCAGAGAGGGAGACTAGGACTGCCTGAGCAGTGATTTTGGGATTAGGATGAGACACCTGAGAAGTGGAGGCTGGGCCCTAGGTAGCCAGGAGAATGGGATTGGGATGAGGCACCAGGGACAGGACTGGGATGGGGCAGAAGGCATCAAGCTTAGAGGAAACAGACAGAAGAGTTTGTGACAACTAGACTCCAGAGTCCTGAAGGGACCTCAGGATTCCTGAGTCTCACCATTCCTTTGCTATCAGCAAATATTTCTGAAATCCACAGGCAAAGCATGTCCCATCCCCCTCTAGTGCTGTTGCCTCCAGAGGATGGCAACCTACTACTTCTATCAGTTATTTCCTTACCTCCAATAGCAGAGACGTGCAGTGGATCTAAAGGTTCCAGCCCTGCTGATGACCCTATGTAGGTGTTCGTATGGTGTCACATAATGGAATTTGTTTTTACAGTTTGCTTTCTCGTTGCTGTTTTAATGTCTGATTTCTTCTGTGCATATGACATTATCTAGCAGAGAGAACTTAGCTTTCATAAAGTTTTTTTCCAACCTTCGGGTTTCTTGTTTGAAGTTCACACTCAGCAAATTGTTTGACTTTAATGTGACATAAAACTAACATGGTGCATATCTGGGTCAAATAATAAAGTTTTGAAATGGAAACCTTGTTAACTTGTTGGTTCTTTACTCAAGATAAGGGACCTGAATTGTTAATGCAGGTGGTTTTACCCTCTAGAGGTTTTCCTTTTTTATATAATACAACCATTAAGTGAACGTACTCAGTTTCTCAATAGAAGTGATGGGGGAGCCAGCTGAGGTTCTCTAGGGCTATGGTTCTTAACTCTTTGTTTCTACCCACAACCCATCAAATGGCTGAAAAATCCTCAAGCATCCCACCATATTTGCAGGGGCAAAGGAACGTGAGAGATAAGTCACAGAACAATTTTTCTGCCATGCTGTTTATTGTGGATCCAAACAGGTACTGTGGAGACCATCTGGGGCAGAGGTCAGCGGGGTGTCTGTGTGTGTGATTCTCTCTCCTCTCCTTGTCCTGTGCCTGCTCAGTGCCCCCCCCCTCCCCCAGGGCAGGGGAAGTTCTGCTCTGAGAGGCTGCAAAGTTGGCTGTTCTGCCCCTTCAGGCACTATATCTGAGCCCTTTCTGTGCTGGGGAGGGACTAAGGAGCTGCTGTGGGAGTGGGTGATGTGCATGAGGGATGGGAGATCAAAGCAGGGGGAAGAAGTCATTGCTTCCTCCCACTGCAGACTGCTGCTGGATCCTACTGATTTTAGCTGATTTTTCAGCTTATGGATGCAACCCACTGAGGAATCCCTCATGACCCCCTCCTGAATCGCACCCCACCAGGGAAGAACTGCTACACTAGGGACAGGGTCCAGTGATTCCAGCCAATCTCCAAGAATAATTCCTCTTCCCTCCACCCCCATTTTACTCCTTCCTTTTCATGTATCTTCCCCCCGTCCAACAAACTGAACTGTGGGGCATGCGCGTTCTTCATTTGGCTGCATGCAGGAGCAAGGATCACCCCTTCCTGGAATTCCCTAGCATTCTCTGCCCATAGTCCATGCCAGTGTCAGACCAAGGTGATCTGCTTGTGATGGGGCTTTGTGATTCTTTTTAAGCCTTCCCTCCAACTCCTCCCCCTCCCCCCCCAAAAAAACCCCAAACAAACGCCAAGAAGCCACACCTTGGCAGTTTTCCACAGGCAGAAATAATCCAAAAAAGCAGACATGCCTGGGGTGCTTCTGCTGTTTCTAAGATGAAATGGCCAGATAAGGAGGATTATAGGGACAGAGAGGTCCAGTAAGAATATGTCTAAACATGAACCCACACGTAAACTGCATCTGAGCCCACTCTCTCTCTGATGCCCCTCTGCGTAAGGAGAATCCCCAATGCGGGATGTAAACTGTCTGGAAACAGGGCCTTCAACAGAGTCAGTCTCCAGGCTATCTGGTGAGGACAGCTGACCTGCAGTAGGCTGCCTGATTGGTTGGAAGAGTCAATAGGCTAGTTCTTAAGCCCAGCAGCAGCAGTTGAGCAGCTGCTGAAAGCATTTGCCTGTAGGTGATAACTCCTGTGCCTGCTTGTTCCTTGTCTGGCCCTGCCTTTCCTCACTCCAGTTCTGACCCTGGGCCCCAGCTCCTAACTCTGGCTCTGACCCTTGGCGCTGGCCTCTGATTGGCCTGGGCACCAGTTTCCAGCTACTGACTCCTGCTCTGACCACTAGCCATGACTCCTCATCTGATAATTAGGCATGGTCACCCATAAGAATGAGGAAAAGACCTTCACCCCCCTCCCCTTTCCCTCATCTTCCTAATCCTCCACACAGGAGGGAGAATTATCAATTCAGAAAAGAGTTAGAACAAGAAATCGATGAAAGACCTTCATCAGGCTAGCTGCTCTTCGCTTCCAACGAGCCATCTGTCATCTCAGTGTCCTAGTCCACACCGCCAGCACCACAGCCATGGCATGTAACAATCGCTAGTTGGGAACGAGATCATCTGTGTACCACAACGTAACTCTCTTTGTAACATCTAAGCCCTATCAAAGCTATCCTCATAAATGAAAAAAGAAACATGACAACAAACTGGCTCGGCAGGAGGGATTTTAGACCAGGACATGGGAGTATGTAGTCTGGATCTTGTAACATTCTTCAAAGGGACGCAAATGTTCGACCTTCCCATCCCGGATCATTTGCACCCCAAGTGATTCAAAAGAGAGGCTCTTTATAATGAGATCAGATCCCAGAGCAGAGGCTGCTGGTGCTCTCTCTTCCAGGGTTGGCCATTGGCCCTTCTTTTTTTCTCTCCCTCCCATTCAACTACTGACTAAAATGAAGATCCTGAGGGAATAAGTCATGGTGGCCCTAATTGCCTCTTCCTGAGACTGGTCAGAATGCAGCTGGAGCCTTCTCGGACTAATGATATGGAGAGGGATTCTGAGCAATAGCCCCCAATCCTTTACTGAAATCCATAATTGCTAAAACAGCAGGGAAACTGAGGGGAGGGAATTGCAATCATTGGACTACTCAGCGGGGTTTGGGCACTCCGCGAGCATGTATGCAGTCTGCAGAACAAAGCTTGGGTTTTGGTGCTATGGGAGGAGAATTAATGTCAGGACAAAGTGAAATGTATTGCAGTTCATGTAGGATGGCCTCAAGCCCAACCCACTGAAGACAAGTGTCAGCCATCACTAGCAGTTCTGAGCTGTAAGACCCTAAGAGAACCTCTACTTACCACCATATGTTTGGTTCCTGGAACAGTGACTCAGTTTAATCCACCAGTCTGACTCATTGGCTGCTCTGGGGCTCAAACACCCACCGAAAAAAATAGGTGGTGCTCAGCACCCACAGAGTCAGATTAACCTTTTGAGTGTTCCGCCCCAAGGCCCCATCCCCTCTCAGCCTCTTCCCCCCGAGGCCTCACCCATCCTCACATGGGCGGGAGGGGGTAGAGAGGAGTAAGCACCCACTGGCAAAAACAAAAATCAGTGCCTGTGCCACCAGTAGTTCATAGGTTCCCAACACGGAGTCCAAACATGGTCCTCTGTGCTTTGACTATTAACTGCCCATTGAACTGGTATGATCTGTTTCCACTTAATGCCTCAATGTTTTTGGTTTTCGTTTTTCTGGGCGGGTGGAGGAAGGTGATCATCTCCTGTCTGTGGAACTACAGCTGTCTTTCCTAAAGATAGTGACTCTCCAGACAGATTTGGAATGAAGGTCAGAAGGTAACACAATACATCCTCCAGTATTCTATCTGAGTTAACCTCAGGAGGTAAAATCCTAACGAAGACAATGCAGTTTGAGGTTTTCCTACAAGTTAGCAAGTTCAGTTAACCTCTGGGAGGGCCTAGGTTTACCTCAACCTGCTAATTAGGAAGACCTACGGGGCTGTATTATGTAAGAGGTCAGACTAGATAATCACAACAGTCCCTTCTGACTTTACAGTCTATGAATTGTGCAAGCTGCAGACTGTCTGGTCTTCACCTGGATTTTATCTCATGCTAACCTGAGCTAAGGACAAACCTTTTTTCCTATTGAAGACAATGCCGGAGAAGGAGGTTGTTAAAGCACAACAAAATGTACATGTGGTATGTAGTGTCATTCACAAAAGAATTGCAGGGCACGTGACACATTATTAAACCATTAAAAGCAATGCAGGGCAGTAGGCAAGAGAGATTGCTTTAATATGATTAGCCATGCTGGTCATTGTACGTGAAAACAGGGATGGAGATCCACACATGGAATACAATTGCTAGGGACCATTTCTGAAGACTGTAGGTTATACCTCTGATAACCTGCTATGCTGCTGTGTCTGCCCTACCCTGCTGTTCAGACTGTGGGGATGTGAATAGCACTATGCACCAAACTCCCCCATGTGCACGCTGCAGGCATGAAGTGAAAGGTCCTATGTAATGCAAACTAAGAACTTTTTCATTTGCACATGCAGCATCCACACATAGGAGTTACAGTGCAGCATGTTGGTATGCACTGATATTCACCCCTCCATAGTCCAAACTGCAGGGTGGTGTAGACATTGCCTTATTTCACAAGTGTGTGTTCAAAATGTTACTCTTTTGCCTTTCTGGAGGTCATTGGGTTAGGCTACACGCACAGGAATGACTGAAAGTTACTTGTGTTCCCATTGAACCTGTTAAAACCTTTGCAACAAACATGGCAAACCTTTCTGGGTTGGAGTCCCTAATGTGAAAGGAATAGTTTTAAGTGCCAGCTTTAATGAAAGTCCTTTTTCACTTCCTTCTCTTTCAGCCCAACTCCTACCCTCTTTTTGGAATCCCTCTCTCCTGAGGCTTGGCACTTTGCTCACTGTACATGCCAGTGGAATTAGCCGTTAGTATTGGGTCTCATTTAGAGCATCGCTAGTCTGCCATCACTGTCTTGAAGTGGAGAGGGAACATGCAGAAATGTTTGAATTGTGAAAGATGCTACTAAAAACTGGCAAGAACTTTGTCTTTAGTTCTAAAAAACAGCTCCTAAATCATGGAGCTTAGGGTTTGAGATGAGTTTTTTTTCTGTAACGAGACAGGGCAGCTACTTACCTTCATACAGAAGAACTGGAGGGCTGTTCAAGCCTGGTTAGAGGTGACCTCTCTATCCAATCTCAGTAGATGTTTTAGACCACATTCATCACCTTGGCATTGAAGTGCTTTGCAGAAGAAGTCAGTGAAAACTCTCTCCCTCTTATGGGTGGGTAATTTATTATCAATTATTAATATTAATAAACAAACTATCATTACTTATGCTGGATAGGCCAAGACAGAGATGGTGGTAGTGGTGTTTACATTGCAGTAGCACATGGCAGCCCAATTGTAGGGCTTCGCTGTAGCAGGTACTGTGTGTACACCACAAAAGGACAGCCTCTGCCCCGAAAGCTGGTCACTCTTACATCTCAGGGACAGATGTTCCCAAGCTATGAGACCCCTGTTGAGAAAATCTGCCACCTACTTAAATTTTACTCTGATTAGTGGCAGTGCCTTTGTCCCTGGTGAGCATAGCTTTCGATGTTTCTGACCAACCTGGTGTGGCAGCCAAGAGACATTTGGGATGTTAAAAATGTTCAGAGCAGTTGTGGCTTGTCCTGATTAGCAAAGGGTGAGTACAGCTGTTGGCTGAGTAAATATTGAAAGAATTTTGTTTTATGGAACCTTTCTGGAGGAATGATTTAACTTATTTAAAAACGTATTGTAAAAAGGTTGTTTCCTAGGCCTTCTCATAAAGAAGAGCTAGTCTACACTAGAAGCGCTACAGCAGCGCACATATACCAATCCAGCTGTGCCACTGTAGCACATCTGGTGAAGATGCTTTGTGCTGAGCTCTCCTGTTGGCATAATAAAACCACCTCTGTGAGAGGAAGTAACTGTCTGTGGGAGAAGCTCTCCTGCCGACACAGTGCTGTCCGCGCTGGCGCGTAGGTTGGTGTAACTTATATTGCTTGGGATGTGGGTTATGCGCACCCCTGAGTGACATAAATTGTACCAACGTAAGTGGCAGTGTGTACAAGCCCGATGTGTCAGGTAATGTGATTCACTTCTAAATATACACTCTCAGTATGAGCTGAGTCAATAGAGAATGTCACAGGTGAGTTAAATCTTGAGTCAGAGCTTTAGATTCATAGCAAGCTAGAGTTGGTTCTGAAAGCAGAGAAGATTCGACAGGTTGAATTATTAAATCAATTTCCTTTTACCGGTATCTTAAATACCTGAAGTGTTTATGAAAAAAATCTGTAGCTGCCACCAGCCATTCAGAGGTTAACTTGGGATGAGAGCATGGACAATGCTTTATATCCCAGTTACATCCCAAGTTTAACATGTGAAGAGAGCCTTTTGCAAGTCCTGTGCAATGGGCTGAATTTCGCTGTTAGTGAATACAGAACTATTCTCTGTTTTCCTAAACTGCTGTAGTTTGAATTATGATAGCACCTAGAGGCCCTAATTGAGCTCAGGGCTCCCTTGAGCGAGGCACTGTATGTACACATAGATAATCCCTGACCCAAAATGCTTACAGTCTAAATAGACAAGACAAAGGATGAGAAAGTTCTGTCAATGTCCAAACAAGAGATCTAAGGCACAGGACAGTGGCTTGCCCAAAATCACAGGAAGTTTGACAAAGCCAGATATTGATCTCCAGTCTCCTGGATCTCAGTCCAATTTCTTAGCCACATCATGCTTATTGCTGTGATCTCTGCTTCAGAGGATTCAGAAAACCAACTAGCTCTGATTCTGGTTAAGAAGGCCTCATGTACATATCGAGTTGACCATTTCAACTATCATGCTTCTGCTCAGTGTAGAAAAGAGCATAAGCTAGTTAAAAGATTTCTGAAAATAATTCTTTGGGATACATTTGATAATGGCCTAGCCTTGAATGTTTTTTAGCAACATTAACAGTGATGACACAATGGTTAGCTGAAAGTGTTTTAAAACTACTGCATATGTAGTTTAGAAATCATCATGATATAAAATGTAGAATGAAAGTTTCTGCAATGCTGACTGTTTCTCTGTTAATTTATAATTATTTAAAACATTGGTGGGTGGGGCATGGTGTTAACCATAACAACCTACATTAATTGCTACTTGAAAGCAAAGAAAAACCAGAATTGCCGGCAGTTTCAGGAGATAAAACATGTTTGGTGTAAACAAAGGAATTGTCAAATGTTCTTTCTATTCTTTGTTGTCCGTAACAGTATAGGTGAAAATTAAAGTTATTGCAAACAAAGCTTTTGCAAACACATTTTAAGTGAGAGATTTTAAAAACCAGTCCTTGGAGCAGAGTGAAGATTGCTATCCGAATAGTAAAGTACCCTAGGCCAGTGTTTCTCAAACTGAGGTCACCGCTTGTGTAGGGAAAGCCCCTGGTTTGTTTACCTGTGATGGTCACACAAACACCACCCTATACCAGAAACCTACTGTCCACTATACTTACGTACATGCCTCTAGCTTTCATCCAGACCACACCACACGATCCATTGTCTACAGCCAAGCTCTACGATACAATCGCATTGGCTCCAACCCCTCAGACAGAGACAAACACCTCCAAGATCTCTATCAAGCATTCTTACAACTACAATACCCACCTGCTGAAGTGAAGAAACAGATTGACAGAGCCAGAAGGATACCCAGAAGTCACCTACTACAGGACAGATCCAACAAAGAAAGTAACAGAATGCCACTAGCCGACACCTTCAGCCACCAACTAAAACCTCTCCAGTGCATCATCAAGGATGTACAACCTATCCTGAAGGACGATCTATCACTCTCACAGATCTTGGGAGACAGGACAGTCCTTGCTAACAGACAGCCCCCCAACCTGAAGCAAATACCAGCAACCACAGACCACACAACAAAAACGCTAACCCAGGAACCTATCCTTGCAACAAAACCTGTTGCCAACTCTGTCCACATATCTATTCAGGGAACACCATCATAGAACCTAATCACATCAGCAACACTATCAGAGGCTCGTTCACCTGCACATCTACCAATGTGATTATATGCCATCGTGTTCCCTGTGCCATGTACATTGGCCAAACCAGACAGTCTCTACGTAAAACAATAAATGGACACAAATCAGATGTCAAGAATTATAACTTTCAAAAACCAGTCGGAGAACACTTCAATCTCCCTGGTCACTCGATTACAGTCCTGCTCAAAGTATGACATTCCCAACTAAATCATCCCAGCCAGCCTTTGTCAGCCGAACCTTAGAGGTTTTTAAGGAAGGAGATTCCACCACCCTCCCTAGGTAACCCATGCAGTGCCTTCACACCTCCTAGTGAAAACGTTTTCCTAATATCAACCTAAACCACCTCCACTGGAACCTGCGACCCCTTTTCAGGTAGTTAAAGCAGCTATACAAATCTCCCCCTCATTCTTCTCTTCTGAGACTAATCAATGACCAGTTCCTTCAGCCTCTCTTTCATAAGTCATGGGCTCCAGCCCCCTAATACTTTTTGTTGCCCCTCTTGCCGGACTCTTCCAATTTTCCCACATTCCTTAATAGTCCATTCATCCAGCCCATTACATAACTAGCTGGCAAAGAATACTGTGGAGACCATATCAAAAAGCCTGTTGCTAAAGTCAAAGAACAATTAAACATCCACTGCTTTCCCCTCATCCACAGACCCAGTTATCTCCTCATAGAAGGCAATTAGGTTAGTCCAGGCATGACTTCACCAAGGCGACTGTTCCTCATCACTTTCTTCTCCTCTACGTGCTTCAAAAGGCATTCCTTGGACCTGCTCCACGATTGATTTTTCAAACTGAGGTAAGGCTGACTATAGGCCTGTTAGTCCCCGGATCCTCCTCCTTCCCTTTTTCAAAGATGGGCACTACCTGGATGCCTTTTCCAGTCAATCTGGGCATCCTCGATTGCCACGAGGTTTTCAAGAATGGCCAGATTGGCGCTCGGCAATCAGGCTTTAAATACAGCCAGCTCTCCTAGACTCCTTTCCCCCTCAGTGGGTCTAATGTTGTCCGGCGGGATCCTGGCCGAGTCAGTTCCGGCTTAGGTGAGGTCAAAATCTGCTTTGCTGACTCGTCGAGGATCATTGGGGGTGCTATGTCGTGGCTTCTTTGACTCTTTTTACTTTTTCTTTCTTCCTTTTTGTGTAGATGCCAG
>NC_133789.1:14524358-14535377 GCF_003597395.2 Chelonoidis abingdonii
CTGGCATCTACACAAAAAGGAAGAAAGAAAAAGTAAAAAGAGTCAAAGAAGCCACGACATAGCACCCCCAATGATCCTCGACGAGTCAGCAAAGCAGATTTTGACCTCACCTAAGCCGGAACTGACTCGGCCAGGATCCCGCCGGACAACATTAGACCCACTGAGGGGGAAAGGAGTCTAGGAGAGCTGGCTGTATTTAAAGCCTGATTGCCGAGCGCCAATCTGGCCATTCTTGAAAACCTCGTGGCAATCGAGGATGCCCAGATTGACTGGAAAAGGCATCCAGGTAGTGCCCATCTTTGAAAAAGGGAAGGAGGAGGATCCGGGGACTAACAGGCCTATAGTCAGCCTTACCTCAGTTTGAAAAATCAATCGTGGAGCAGGTCCAAGGAATGCCTTTTGAAGCACGTAGAGGAGAAGAAAGTGATGAGGAACAGTCGCCTTGGTGAAGTCATGCCTGGACTAACCTAATTGCCTTCTATGAGGAGATAACTGGGTCTGTGGATGAGGGGAAAGCAGTGGATGTTTAATTGTTCTTTGACTTTAGCAACAGGCTTTTTGATATGGTCTCCACAGTATTCTTTGCCAGCTAGTTATGTAATGGGCTGGATGAATGGACTATTAAGGAATGTGGGAAAATTGGAAGAGTCCGGCAAGAGGGGCAACAAAAAGTATTAGGGGGCTGGAGCCCATGACTTATGAAAGAGAGGCTGAAGGAACTGGTCATTGATTAGTCTCAGAAGAGAAGAATGAGGGGGAGATTTGTATAGCTGCTTTAACTACCTGAAAAGGGGTCGCAGGTTCCAGTGGAGGTGGTTTAGGTTGATATTAGGAAAACGTTTTCACTAGGAGGTGTGAAGGCACTGCATGGGTTACCTAGGGAGGGTGGTGGAATCTCCTTCCTTAAAAACCTCTAAGGTTCGGCTGACAAAGGCTGGCTGGGATGATTTAGTTGGGAATGTCATACTTTGAGCAGGAGTTGAACTAGATGACCTCCTAAGGTCCCTTCCAACACTGATATTCTATGATAATTCCAAGAGGGGACTGTGTAATCAGTTTCCCCTTCACCCCCAGATATACTCTCGACATACCATTGGAAGTGGTGCAGAACAAGCAGCATCACCTACTAGATCTTCTATGCACATTGGTACTGGCCAGGGTGGCCCTACCAACCAACAAGGACATTCTGCAACTGGCACGCATTGTGTAGCATACGTTGGCCACATGCTACCACTCCCTCCCCCCAAGGGGACAGACAAAAATTACCTAAAGGTCTGAGTTCCTGTTATCTCATCCTCCGCCCAACTCCCTGGTGATTCAGGCTGCTACAGAGCGGGTTAAATAACTGCACACACACTCCACCACAACTGACAAGAAGGGTAAGGAACTGGACCTAATTGGTCACAAGGTCTTTTCGGCCAGCCTCCAGTTCCGGATCTCTAACTACCTGGCGCCAATGGCCAAATACGACTTCTTATACTATGGACAGATGGCAAAATCTGCAGATAAACTACGTCAACAGGATTGTTCTGAATTCCAAGATAGTCTAGAGGAAGGCAAATTGGTCGCTAAGTCCATATTACAGGATGCGGTTGATACAGCAGACACATGCTCTCATGTTTTGGCAACTGGAATCATTATGAGGGAATCCTGGTTACTCTGCACAGGTTTCCTTAGGGAAGTAGAGGAAATGATTTAAGTATCTCCCTTTTGACAAATCACAGCTCCTCAACCAAAAGACAGATGACTCCTTGCACTCATTAAAAGATTCTCGAGCCCCCTTAAAAGCCTTAGGTGTATATATACCTCAGCACCAAAGCAAAAGTTTTGTTGCCCACTGCCTACGCAAAATTAAAGAACTCTCCAGTTCTACCACCAGCAGGCCTACGAACCTTCCCAGAAACACCGTAAGGTTCACAGAGCATGTCTATCTGTTCCAAGAGTACAATCCTCCACATAGCACCGTCTGCGCCTAAGCAATATTTCTGATTGCAACTAGAGAGTCATCAATCACTTTGCACCTCAACACTCTGGCTAACCACCCCATTCGGGGTCTTTCTCAAACTCTTTCTGTATGATTACAATGGACAAGTGGTCCTGGATTTCATTTAGTGCAGCTATACAATCGAGTTTGTGACACCGCCTCCCCCATCCCGATTCCATTCCAGGGATCACTCTCTTGCCCCAGAGGTGGAGTCTCTCCTGCAATGAGGAACAGTGGAACCAGTCCCTGCAGCCCTTCAAAGCATGGAATTCTACTCCAGCTACTTATTGGTACCCAACAAGAAGGGAGGATGGAGACCAATCTTGGATCTCATACACACGGTTACCAACCCTCCCAGTTTTGCTGGGAGTCTCCCAGAATAAGGCTCTATCTCCCAAAGGCTACTGCAGCCAATCTGGGAGATTTTAGGCACTAAAAGTCTGGTGGCGCAGCAGGGCTAAGGCAGGGTCCCTGCCTGCCCTCGCCCTGCTCCACTCCCAGAAGTGGCCAGCATATCCCTGCAGCCCCTTGGGAGGAGAGGGGGTCTCCGTGCGCTACTCTCGCCCCAAGCACTGACTCCGCAGCTCCTATTGGCTGGGAGCTGCAGCCAATGGGAGCTGCAGGGGCAGAGCCTGCAGGAGCAGACACGGGGAATGCGCAGAGACCCTCTATCCCTCCACACCCCCAGGGGCCGCAGCAACTATGCACTGACTCTACAGTTCCCATTGGCTGGGAACTGAGGCCAATGGGAGCTGTGGGGATGGTGCCTGTGGGCAGGGGCAGCACAAGGAGACCCCTCTGGCCCTCCCAAACTAGGAGCCACTGCCAGAGGGATGTGCCAGCTACTTTCAGGAGCCACCTGAAGTAAGCGCCAACCTCCTGTCCCAGCCCAGAGCCTCCACCTCACACCTCCTTCTGCATCCAAACTCCATCCCAGAGCCCACATCCACTCCTGCCCCAAGCTCATCCCAGAGCCCCCTCCCACACTCCAAACCCCCCAGCCCAGAGCCTGCACCCCCTTCCCCACCCTAGCCTCCTGCCCCAGCCAGGTGAAAGTGAGTGAGGGTGGGGGACAGCAAGCGATGGAGGAAGGGGGACTGGAGTGAGTGTGGGTGGGGCCTCAGAGAAGGGATGGGGCAGGGGTGGGGCAATCGTGCTTGGGTTTGTGCAATTACACAGTTGGCAGCCCTAACTCACACGCCTCAACCTTTACATTCTCAAACCGAAGTTCCGCATGGTCACACTTGCGGCTATCATCCCCTCACTAGAAAAAGACGTGGTTTACAGCTCTCAATATTCAGGATGTCTACTTCCCATATCAACATACACACATCACAGAGATGGTTCCTGAGGTTCATGGTGCATCCTTGACACTTTAAATACAAGATCTTCCTGTTCAGACTAACCATTGTCCCACGTCTTCAGAAAAGTTTCCTCTGTGGTAGCGGCTCACATCCAGCAACAAGGAGTCGTTGTCTTCCCTTTCCTAAACAACTGACTGCTGGCGGCACAATCCAGAAAAGAAGCTTGGGAATTGATGTCCCAACTTATTCTACTCCTCTTCTCCTTAGGAATGAGCATCAACGTCAAAAAAAATGATTTTGCGCCCTACATGATCCCTAGAATTCATAGGTGCACACATCGATGCAGCCTCCACACACACCTGTCTGCCAAAAGACAACAGGTTCCAGAGCTTACTGGACCTGATTGCCTTAGTGACTTCCAGTGTCTCAGTCTCAGCCAGAACTTGCCTTCCCTCCTTGATCACGTGGCAGCATGCACGTAAATCACACTGTTCGCTCATTTACACCTCCACTGTCTACAGCTCTGGCTACAGAGGGTCTGCTCCCCCATATGCCAGTGCGTGTACACCATTCCACCATTCCCTTCAGTGATGGACAAACACTCCAGGTTTGCTCAGGAATGCCCTTCCTCTTGTCTTCAACAATTGCTACAATTATAATGAACGCGTCACTCGAAGGCCGAGGCAACCCCTTGGGAGACTGCATGACACAAGGCACTTGGACTGCCCAAGAAGCCAGGATGCATATCAACATCCACGAACTACAAGTGCTACACAAGGCATGCCATGCATTCTTAACAGCTATCTGTTCTTGTCACGTCCTCGCCATGTTGGACAACACCACTACGGTCTAGTATATAAACAAGCAAGGGGGCACATGGTCCCCAGCACTGTGTGCAGAAATGGTACGTCTCTGGAAATGATGCATACCACATCATATCCTCTTGTCCACAGCCTACCATCCAGGAGCCCAGAATGTGATTGCCAGTGCCCTCACAGACACTTTGCAATTGACCATGAATGAGAGTTGCACAACATGCTAGTTGCGGACATTTTTGGCCACTGGGGAACTCCAGTCAGGGACCGATTTGCATCTCACACCAACACTAAGTGCATCCAGTACTGCTCCAGGAAAGGACTCAGTGCCCACTTGAAGGGGGATGCCCTGATCATCAACTGGTCAGAGTGGACCAGCTATGCCTTTCCTCCACTGCCATTCCTACCACACTTTCACAGACTCAGGCAGGAGAGGGTGATGGTCATCCTGATCACCCCATATTGGCCTTGCCAGTTCTGGTTCCCTCTTCTTCTCCACGTGTTGACACATCCCCCACTCCCACTATCAATGTTTCTGAACCTATGGATGCAACACACTGGCAAACTCAGACACCCCGATCCAAGGGCGCTCCACCTGACAGCTTGGTTTTTGGATGGACACCCCCACTATCGCAGGAATACTCGCTGGTGGTTTGCGATAGCCTCTCCAGTGGCAGAAGGGGCTCCACAAGGTGATCCTACCAGGCCAAATGGGCTTGTTTCAATGCCTGGGCCAAACATATAGGTTTTGGCCCTGAAGCAATGGGCATCCCTGTGCTATTAGATTCTCTTCTCTCTCTAAAGGCCCCAGGCTCACTCTCAGCTCCATCAAAATGCATGTAGCAGCCATTAGTGCCTTCCACCCTCCTGTGGAAGGGCATTCTGTCTTCACCCACCCCTTAACTGCCAGATTCTGGAAGGGCCTTGTATGCAAATATCTGCCCATCTGGACTGTCACTCCTCATTGGAACCTCACCCTGGTCCTCACATTATTAATGAAGCCCTCCTTGAAACCTCTGTCCTCCTGCTCTCTTTCTCTTCTAAGAAAGTAGCTTTCCTGGTCATAGGTACCTCTGCAAGATGTTTGGTGAACTGGGGGCTATGATGGCAGATCCCCCTTACACCACATTCCATAAGGATAAGGTATCACTGTGCTTGCATCCCAAGTTTTTACCAAAGGTGTCTTCCTTCCACACTCCCCAAACGAGGACTAGTGGCTTCACTCCCTTGATGTGCATACGGCCCTGGCCTTTTACCTAAAGGGACAAAGCCATTCTGGAAGTCTGCCAGACTGTTTGATTGACCTTGAAAACCTCTAAGGAAGGAGATTCCACCACTGTCCTAGGGAACCCAGTCCACTGCTTCACCGCCCTCCTAGTGAAAAAGCTTTTCCTAATTCCAACCTAAACCTCCCCCACTGTAACTTGAGACCATTACTCCTTGTTCTGTCATCTACTACCACTGAGAACAGTCTAGATCCATCCTCTTTGGAACCCCCTTTCAGGTAGTTTCAGGCCCAAACTGGTCAGGTACTCCAGTGATGCGCTCACCCAAGCGAATAGAGGGAATGATCTCGTTCTCGATCTGCTGATAGTGCCCCATTATAAGCCAAATGCAGTTAGCCTTTTTAGCATAAAGGCACATGTTGATCATATCCAGCTTCTCGTCCATGTAACCTAGGTTCAAAAGAGCGCGTACACTAATAGATGAAACGTGGAGTCGTTTTTGTCAAATATATACAGATGAGTCCAAAAAAGAAAAAATGGTGTGGCATATTGTACACCAATTGGGATTATACATCTAAAAGAATATCCGATTCATAGCTGTTGAAGACAGCCGAACTATAGCGATATGCTGTGTAATTGATCTGGGATGCTGTCAGCGGCAGTCATTTTTTCAGTTCACGCTCGGCCTTCGGCATTAAAGGATGTTCAGTATACAGAGTGATTTGATTCCTGGTGCAAGTGTGGAGACACTAGGGCAGAGGTCTTCTTGACCTGCTGTCACAACAGGAGAACTAGTAGGGGAAAGAAGTGGATGGGAACTTGGGAGCAGTGATCAGGGAGATGGTTGAGTTCGGATCCTGACACAGGAAGACGGAGCAGCAGACTATTGGACCCTGGATTAAGAAAAGCAGATTGACTCCTCAGAGAACTGTGGACAGGATCTCTTGGTAAGAATAAGTCGGGGGGAGGAGTCAGGAGAGCTGCTGTTTTTAGAAATCCTTATGAGTGGCAGGAACAAGCCATCCTCATGTGTTAAAAAGAATATAAGTATTGCAGGCACCAGCTTGATTAACACTGAAATCCTTGCTGATCTTAAACGCAAAAAGAGCTTCCAAGAAGTGGGGAGATTAGACAAATGACGGAGGAGTATAAATATTGCTCAGGCATGCAAAGAGTGAATCAGGAGAGCCAAATCACACTTGGAGTTGCAGCTAGCAAGTGTTAACAAGTACAAGGTTTCTAGTATGTTAGCAATAGAAGGTGGTCAGGAGTTTGGGCCCTTATGAATGAGGAGGTAACCTATGACAGGATGTGGAAAAAGCTATGTACTCCAATGCTTTTTTTGCTTGTTTGACAACAAGTCAGCTCCCAGACTGCTGCATGGGGCAGACACGCGGAGAGGAGGTGACAGCCTCTTTGTGGAGAAGAAAGTGATTTCAGGATTCAAGAAAGCTGGATGAGCAAATCCATGGGCGGATGCACTGGCTCCAGGTGCTAAAGAGTTGGCGGATGTGATTGTAGGCATTGGCCATATTTTTGAAATCATTGCGATCGGGGGACGGATGACTGAAAAGAGTCTATGTAGTGCCACATCTTTAAAAAAGGAGGGAGCTCGGGGAACTACAGGCCGTTGCCTTACCTGTCATGGAACAATCATCATGGAGCAGGTCCCTCAAGGAATCCATTTTATTGAGCACTTAGAGGGAGAAGAGTGATCAGGACAGTCAAGCATGGCATTCACAAAGGAAGTCATGCCTGACTAACCCAATTACCTCTATTGATGAATAATGTGTAGTGGCTGGGGGGAAGAGGACATGTTCGTTCCGTTGACTTTGGCAAGTTGTGTATTCTGTGTCCCACAGTATTCTTACAGCAGTTAAAGAGTATGGGTGTAAAGGGCATAAGGTGAAGAAAGCTGGCTAGATCATCGGGCGCAGTGCGGTGGGATCAATGTCATGTCTAAGTTGGCAGCCGTATATCACGGGGAAGAAGGAGTGCCCAAGGTCAGTCCTGGGGTGGTTCTGTTCAATTCTTCATATAATCTGAGATGCGTGGATGCACCCTCAGCAAGGTTTGCACGTGACACTTAAGATGGGAGGGTGTAGATACGCTGGAGGGTAGGATAGAGATACAGGGACTAGACACTGGAGTTGAGCAAAAGAATTGACGAGGTTAGCAAGACAATGCGAGTCCTGCACTAGGACGAAAGAATTCCCAGTTCACTGTTACAGATTATGACGGTGGGCTAGGCGTAGTTTTGAGAAAGGACTAGTTTTACAGTGGCTACGAGAGTGGATAGGATGTCAACCTGTTGATTTATTGCTAAAAGGCTAACTGCATTTTGGTGATTAGTAGGGGCCATGCAGCAGGATCGGACAATTCATTCCCTCTATTCGACATTGGTGAGGATCACTGGGTCCTGTGCAGTTTTCGGGCCACACGCGAAGATGTGGAAAAATTGGAAAGAGTCCAGTGGAGGGCAACAAAAATGATTAGGGGACTGGAGCACATGACTTATGAGGAGAGGCTGAGGAAACTGGGATCGTTTAGTCTGCAGAAGAAAAGAATGAGGCAGGATTTGACAGCTGTCTCTTTTTACCCTTCCTTTTTTATAAAATCTAAAGCCATGTTTGAACATGCAACTTTCCATCCATAACTAATTTTCCCATGACTTAAAAGTTTTTTTCATTCAGCTTTTCCTTGTCTTTCAACTTCTGCATTCCCACACACTAACTCAGATGGCAAATTGAGTTCTAACATTGTGTGCTATAGTTCACCTATTGAATTCCCAACAGTCCTTGGGTATTTGGGCTTTCATCACTGCAGTTCCCATTAACGATGGACTAGAAGGTTAGGTTCAGTAGTTTCCTTCCTAGTGTACCCGGCATTTCACTAGCAGCTATCTGTAGCATGCATATAGGAGTTGTAATTAGTGCACTGTGTGCAATTCATAGTGCCTGACTTGTATTAAATCTAATTTTTTAAGTCTTGATTTTGATGCTGACCCAAAAGCTTGGTAGCCATAGTCAGTAACTGGTCTGACAAAGGCTCTGTAAACCAACTGCAGTGTTTCCTTATTCATCCCCAAATTAGTCCCAGAAAGACTTTTATGCAGGTTAACCCTTCCTGTATGTTTGTCTTTAACATAGTTTATATGATCTTTCCAAAGTAATTTAGTATCAAATATTATCCCTAAGCATTTAAACCTTTTAACAATGTCGCTTTGTTCTCCATACAGATACCAGCCCCCTTCTGTTTTCACCTTCATCCCTTTATACAGGTCCAGCCTGCTATTCCCAGCAGAATTTCATCTTCCGTTAGGCTTTATTGAGCCCTGGCTCTCCTCCAGGTGCGGCAATAAGGTTAATTGGCCTAATTTAACCTACTCTGCCTTGTGTGGGTTGGACAACCCATCACACACTGACATTGTGCTCTGCCTGTACACTGTCCTGAGGAATTTACATTTCAGAAGCAGCCTTAAAAATACAAACAAAAGCTTGAGTAGAGTTAATGCACTTTAGCAGTGACATGGAGTGAGTTACTTGAACAATTAATGCATACAGCTTTCTGCTCAGGATGCCTTCCAGTGCCACAGAATAGCACATACTACACAGAGCTCCCTCCAGAGGAGGTAGTGCTGAAAACTTAGTGCATTTTTAATGTTCCTTTTTCTAAACACGGCTATTGGCATCCATTCAGAGCTTTTTGATATTTAGGGTATGAAACAACAGCAGTTTCCGTCTACGAAGTCATCTTGCTACATGTGCATAGACAGGGGAAAAATCCTTTAAACACACGGTATAGTTTATACCACTGATGTACAAATCCCAAATTACATTGGAAATAGAATTCAATGCAGCTGTATGTCTTGCCATCTGTATTTGTGTAGCTCTACAAGCAAAGGTTATCAGTACTGCTGATCTTACTGTTGGTTTATTTCTCAACCAGAGCAGTGACTACCTGCTGTTCCAGGATCCTTTCCTCTCTAGCAAACAGATGGTCCTAAGTTGGCTGCCCTTACCATGGTTTCGATTCACCAGCAAGTCAGCATTATCAAGCTGTCAAAGGACCCATCTGCCCTGAGCAGCTGTTCTGGCATTTGCCTGTCTGTGTGCTGGGAACCTCAGCATTTCACCAATCTCAGACATATAAAATGTCTATTTCTGGTTTTATTTTGGGGGGTTGCAATTGATGCCATCTGGCTCTGGTTTTTAATCAAACGGATATTAAAAATCTTACACATTAAAAATCTGCTGTGGAAGTTATTGGACAGAAGAATGGACTTTTAGATTCTTTGACCTAGTTTGTCGATCTTACCTTAGGCTTTCAAAACATTGATTTTTGTTGCAGCATTTAAAAAAAAAGATTTAGGCAACGGCTCTGGGTAGAGACGCAAGTTATGGAATGAGCACAGAACCTGGGAGCAAGGAACTTTTTTTTTTAATTACTGTTCTTCCGCTGTCTATTGTAAGTCCTTGAGCCAGTCATTTGGGGCTTGTCTACACTAACACTTTCCAGCACTGCAACTTTCTCGCTCAGGGGTGTGAAAAAACACGCCCCCGCCCAGCACCGCAGATTTCAGTGCTGTAAAGCACCAGTGTCAACAGTGCACCAGCGCTGGGAGCTACGCCCCTCGTGGAAGTGGGTTTTTCAGAGCGCTGGGAGAGCTCTCTCCCAGCCCTCTGCCACGACTACACAAGCCACGTAAAAGCACTGCTGCAGCAGCACTTTAATGTTCCCAGTATAGACTAGCCCTGAATCTCTGTGCTGCAGTTGACCTGTCTTTGAAATGAAAATGATACTAACTGGTCTGAGTGTTTGAGGATTAATGAGTTAACATTTGCAAGGCTTTTGAAGATTAAAAGTACTTTAGTAGTGCTCAGTATTAGTCTAACAAGGTGATGTATTCACCTCTGTTTATAATGAGACACATTGTATGGGTTTCCTATCCTAAGTCTCCTTATAATTTCCAACAAAAAGACCTTAATTGGACCTGTTCCTGAAGCGTATGAACCAGCAGTTCATTTACAAACACAAGTTTCAGCTCTTCAGTGTCTCCTGACCCTATATTTCCTATTTTAAGAGCAATTTATTAAATATGAAACAAGATGCACTTTTTAAAAAGGCAACAACAACAAACTTCTCAACAAGATTTTCACTCGACTTTTTAATGGGGTGAGGTTCTACAATAAAATCATAGGGGCACCCAGCCTGCTAAGCCTGGATACTTTTCCACTGCTTCAAGCTTCCTGTTGAAATTTCCTGCTTATGCTCAAATAAATTTGTTAGTCTCTAAGCGTATGTCTACACTACGGGATTATTCTGATTTTACAAAAACCGGTTTTTTAAAACAGATTGTATAAAGTCGAGTGCACATGGCCACACTAAGCACATTAATTCGGTGGTGTGCGTCCATGTACCGAGGCTAGCGTCGATACCCACAGTGCAATGCTCCGGGAAGTTATCCTGTAGTTATCCCATAGTTCCTGCAGTCTCCCTCACCCATTGGAATTCTGGGTTGAGATCCCAATGCCTGATGGGCAAAAACAGTCTTGCGGGTGATTCTGGGTAAATGTTGTCACTCAATCCTTCCTCCGTGAAAGCAACGACAGACAATCATTTTGCGCCCTTTTCCCTCGAATTGCCCTGGCAGACGCCATAGCATAGCAACCATGGAGCCTGTTTTGCCT
>NC_133789.1:14537986-14568191 GCF_003597395.2 Chelonoidis abingdonii
CCCCTCGTCGGGGGGGAGTATAGAAATCGTTTTAAAGAGCCCTTTATATTGACATAAAGGGCTTCGTTGTGTGGACAGATGCAGGGTTAATTCAGTTTAATGCTGCTAAATTCGGTTTAAACGCGTAGTGTAGACCAGGCCTAAGGTACCACAAGTACTCCTGTTCTTTTTGTGGATGCTAACTAACACGGCTGCTACTCTGAAACCTGGTATTGGAAAAACTCTGGGCGGTATTTTCTTGGGATTCCTATTACTCTTTACATGATTCTCATGGGAGAACAGCGAGTACTATGAAAAAGTACAAATGCTATAAAACTCTGGGTTTCCAGCTTATTCAGCTTTAATAAAACTAATAAACATCTTGTACATTTGCTTTCCTCTAGTTCATATCTGTGCAGTTTTTGCTGCCAGCTCATTTCACTTTTTCAAAAATAGTTACCCAAAGTTATGCGTCTGAGGCTTCCGTTTTCAGTATTGACAAGTGATTTTTGGTTGCCTAGCTTTGAGATACCCTAAAGGGCCTGATTTTCAGAAAGTTCTACGTGCCCACCTTACAAAAATTGAATCCTATTAAAGCTTCTCAGATTGGGTCCCTAGAATCACTAATCATCCTCTGAAAAATTAATGCCACAAGTTCTTTGTTAGGTGTCACAGTTCAGGCCAACTTCACTAGGCTCCCAGCTCCTCAGCTGTCACTTCTCTTGTGCAGACAACCACATCTCTCTCCCGTTACACCCTGCACAGTTCCCTGCCCACACTGTTATTCCCAGCAAGCCAGAGTGTATAACCAGACCAACATCCGTGCTTGGCTTACTCTTCAAGGGCCATGAACGATCTAATTGCCAGCAGGTATGAGTTGCCACACAGCCCTTTATAAGCAAGCACATTTATTCTTAAGGTGAAAACATTACAGAGAAAACATTAAAAACAAGAGAATCTGCATGCATGCTAATAAGCTTACCAGAGATCACTCCACCCATGCACAGCTCCAGCTGGGGCTCTGGCAGAAGTCAGTCCTTCAGACCCCACCAAGGGGTTTTTCTGGTTTACAAGTTGGTAACAGCCCAGTGCAAAACAGGCACCCATCACTCTGTAGGCCAAAGTCCTTCCAGCCTTTTCCAGAAAGGATTGCCCCCCCGCCCTCCACCCTTGGACGAAAGGTCCTGTCCATTTGCTGCACCAGAAAGAAGGCCTGGAGTCAGTTTAAACTCAGGCTACTTATTCGAAAGTCCTTTCTTTGACTGTTGGTCTCTGGAGAATCCAGTAGATGTGAGCCTCTCACCAGGCGGTGGTACCTCTTTAGTGGTGTTACAACCTGAGAGAATTTGCCTAATTACCCACCACTGGTCATAATTCCTGGAGGGCTGTGGTCCCCCTCCCCCATGGAATTACATACTATCTCTGGCCCACAATGATACGTAAACCTAATACAGTAAGATCTCCCAAAGATCACTAGTCACCTTTGAAAAATTAAAGCCACAAGACCTTTGTTAGGGACCTAAATACCTAAAACATGAGCACCCAGCAGTTCCCACTGAAATCAGGATCCTGTCACTCATAAATGTGTATTTAGGAACTGTAGCCTTTTATTAAAGTGAATTTTGTAATGTGGTATTGCTCCACTGTGGGGTAGGCTCTGGTGGCTACAGTTTCAAGTTTAACACAGTGAAAGTCACCTTTGCTACTTGCTTCAGAGTTAGTGTCTTTAGGAACACGTAAAGACCAAGGGTAGTGACCACACATACATGTACCAGTACAAAGTCTATCTATTTTGTGTGTTATTAAAGTTATGATTACCCAAGTATATAGAAGTTCTATACAGACCTGTGCTCAAGTTACAAATATACAGGCGAGTCTCATCTTACTCGGAGGTTCTGTTCCACGGTTAGCGCATAAAGTGAAAACTGGGTTTAGTCAAAATTACATTGAGTTGAATGGTGGGCAGAATCGCCCTCACTACAGGTACAGTATTAAAATTGTTGATTTTCTTTTTTCTTTTTTTTGCTTTTTGTTTCTGTTTTTGCTGACTGCGTAAAGCTGAAATCGCACATGTTAAATGTGTGTAAGATGCGACAGACCTGTAGTTATACTCACATCCTCAACAATAGTGTTAGGGTCTGATGGATCTCTCCTGGTTTGATCATCGGTAGAGGAATGGTTCCCGCTGGAGTCTCCCATAGGGAGCTCAATTTTCCCATTCTGACCATCCCCTTTTTATAACATGATTCTGTCAGTACGTACATTCTGTGCATCTTCATAAAAGTGTCAACCCTCTTTTCTCTTATAGGTCTGTGTCCCCTGGAAACTTAGGGGGACCCCAAGTTTCTATGGTCTGTGGAAGTTCCCTTTGACCTCCTTAGCATTGGTGCACAACCTGTACTCTGCGGTTAAGACACATGTCTGAGACAGATGTGCCTTTAGAGTATTTTTATGATCTAATATTAATCCTCTGGATAATTTTGCACCATATTACCATTTGGTATTTCTTTTCCCATAATCTCAGGGCATTGGATTTGTGATACAGCATGGCCAGAGGGCAGCATGAGAGCATTAGCAGGGGGCCTTATTCCCTGCCAAGGGAGGAAAGTTTGTTTTAGATTAACTAGAACACCTGTAGCCATTTAGAGCACCTGACTTCAGTCATGTGATAAAACCCCCCTGCTTCAGTCAGACAGTGTGGGAGTTGAAGGAGGAAGGTTTGGTTGGAGCAGAGTGCAGAAGTTGGAGAAGAGAAGAGTTTAATAAGAGAGAAATAGAAAGTTTGGAGGAGTGCTGCGGTGGATTGTGAAGTCCAGAAGAAACCCTAGGTAAGGGGCACCAGGCTTGTGTAGAAGGGAGGCAAGAAGTCCTTCACAAGCTGAAGGATAGGAGAGGGAAGTAATCCAGGGGAAGGAACTGCTAGTTTAAGTGGTTCACCACAACCCTCAGGGTCCCTGGGTTGGGACCTGGAGTAGAAGGCGGGCCCAGGTCCCTCCCTCTCCACTCCCCTCCTCCAAGGACACTAATGGAGTAATTAAGAACCAGTTCAGAGGCAACCAATAGCGCCCTGAACCTACCCCAGAGAAGAGAAAGCGCGAGACCCAGCAGATCAGTACCGGCAATTTGCCACAGGTTATTTCTCAGTCATTGGCTTAAATCATCATTTTTTGTCTCCAAGGCCTAAAATAACTAAGCTAAAGTCTTGCAGGCCTCAGCCTATGGGTTCTTGCATTTCAGCTTGTCTTACTCATGTCTAATATTTGGTTCCTCTAAATACTGATCAGTCTTATACTTTTATAATCCTACAAATTCATTCTAATTAACATACAATGAATATGTGTAATATAACATTGATTAATCATAACATCACTTAATAAATGGGTAATGAACTAAAATCATTGGCTACAGAACCTATTTTTAGGAGCTTTTTTTTAATATTGATACTTTTTTATTTTTATTTATTCAGCAAGATAAATTTTAAATTCTATGTAAAACCTATACTGAAGTTTTTAATCTTGGTTTTAAAAAAGCATGCTTGCTAGAAAAAAAGCCTGTGCAGTTTATATTTGAGGAGTGAGCCTAATATATTAGCTTCCTAGTACACTCTCCTTTTTCAGTTAAGTGTTTGTAAAATAGAAGCAAGTGGGAATTCAGAGGTGATGGCACAAACTAGATCACAAGTAGTTGTATCCTGCTTGAACCCAAGTGATAGCTTTGTAAAAGACTTCTGGCAGCCCCCTAGGAAAGATGCTTACAGTGATGTCCTAGCCAAACAGAGGAATTTGCTTCTCCTTCATTCCTTCTGCTTGATCTGTCAGCTGTTTCCTACTTTAGTTTAGAGTGGATCTGTCAAGCGATTAAAAAAATTAATTGTGCGATTAATCACGCTGTTAATAATAGATTACCGTTTATTTAAATATTTTTGAATGTTTTCTACATTTTCAAATATATTTCAGTTACAACACGGAATACAAAGTGTACAGTGCTCACCATATATTTTTATTACAAGTACTTGCACTGTAAAAAAAACAAAAGAAATAGTATTTTTCAGTTCACCTAATACAAGTACTGTAGTGCAATCTATTTATCATGAAAGTTGAACTTACAAATGTAGAATTGTGTACAAAAAATAACTGCATTAAAAAATAAAACAATGTAAATCTTTAGAACCTACAAGTCCACTCAGTCCTACTTCTTGTTCAGCCATCGCTCAGGCAAACAAGTTGGTTTAGTTGCAGGAGATAATGCTGCCCGCTTCTTGTTTACAATCTCACCTGAAAATGAGAACAGATGTTCTGTGGCACTATTGTAGTCACCATTGCAAGATATTTATATGCCAGATGGGCTAAAGATTCATATATCCCTTCATGCTTCAACCACTATTCCAGGGGACATGCGTCCATGCTGATGACGAGTTCTGCTCGATAACAATTCAAAGCAGTGTGGCCCGACACATGTTCATTTTCACAATCTGAGTCAGATGCCACCAGCAGAAGGTTGATTTTCTTTTTCAGTGGTTCAGGTTCTGTAGTTTCCTCATTGGAGTGTTGCTCTTTTAAGATTTTTGAAAGCATGCTCCACACCTTGTCCCTCTCAGATTTTGGAAGGCACTTCAGATTCTGAAACCTTGGGTTGAGTGCTGTAGCTGTCTTTCAAAACCTCACATCGGTTCCTTCTTTGCGTTTTGTCAGATCGGCAGTGAAAGTATGCTTAAAATGAACAACATGTGTTGGGTCATCAGCCGAGACTGCTATAACATGAAATATATGCCAGAATATGGGTAAAACAGAGCAGGAGACGTACAATTCTCCCCCAAAGAATTCAATCATAAATTTACGCATAATTTTTTTTGATGAATGTCATCGGCATGGAAACATGTCCCCTAGAATGGTGGCCAAAGCATGAAGGGATATATGAATCTAGCGCATCTGGCATGTAAATATTTTGCGATGCCGGCTAAAAAAGTGCCATGCAAATGCTTGTTCTCACTTTCTGGTGACGTAAATAAGAAGAGGGCAGCATTATCTCCTGTAAATGTAAACTGACTCGTTTGTCTGGGGAATTGGCTGAGCAAGAAGTAGGACTGTGTGGGCTTGTAGGCTCTGAAGTTTTACATTGTTGGGGTTTTTTTAGTGCAGTTATGTAACAAATAAAAATCTATATTTGTAAGTTGCACTTTCACAACAAAGATTGCACTACAGTACTTGTATGAGGAGAATTGAAAAATACTATTTCTTTTACAGTGCAAATATTTGTAATAAAAAATAATACACGCTTTGATTTCAATTACAACACAGAATACAATGTATATTAAAATGTGGAAAACCCCCACAATATTTTATCAATTTTAATTGGCATTCTGTTGTTTAACAATTCAATTAATTTTTTTTGAGTTAATCACATGAGTTAACGGTGATTAATCGACAGCCCTAGTTTATAGTAGTTTCTGCTGATGTGCTGTGCAACAGTTAGCTTCTCCTTGAGCAGGAAAGCCTCTACTGCTCTAGTATCTCTCCGGTGCAGTGCTTCCTCCTACCGTAACTTTTTACAATGATATAACATTGTTTCAGGTAAGTGTTTTTGGTATTAAATGAAAGTGTAATCCCAGTGTCCTCTCATAGTTTGGGTCAATGTGTGTTGGCTTCATTTTAGTCCCTCTATTCTCCAAGCAAGTCACTAATCCCAGAGAAAACTACGCTAGGCCTTGATCATTACTACTCAGAGTATTAGAGAGCAATTGCTGAATATAGAGACAGGAGCTCAATCATTTCTTTCCTCTTTTGGTTCTCTCATCTAAGCAGGTCTTTTTAAAACATTCCTACAGATATTCTTCTGTAATCTGGAAAACCCCTTCATTTTACTTAGGGAGAGTACGATTTGAGCTATTTACCACTGTCTGAAGCACAACTACTACCTGTGAGTAATGAACTACTGTATAGGAAGTTTCACTGCTGTATATCTTAGAAGGTTAAAGCAAGCAAAGAGCGAGGAAGCAGCATTGTGGTGGTGTTGTGGAAATCCCCATTTTACAATTTGTAACCAGTAATTTGACTAAAACTGGCTACAGCATCTGATCTTAGTACTGACGGCTGGTTCCTCTGTACTGCTACTGTGTTTAGTGTGAGTAAACGCCCACATTTTATATAGTAGATCTCAGGACAAGGTCTTGTTTAGGCAGGTCTCTCCTACCTTCTCTTCAGTTAAGAACTAGAATTACCTGCTTAACAAACTGCCAACAATGTGATTGTTCCTGGACAAGCCCATACCAGGTGAGAGTGATGTGGAGATTTTTGGGTGTTTACAGGGAGTTCCTCCTGAGTGATGTGCAGTATTTAAGACTCTCTTCCATCACTCACATTCAATACCCTGTACAATTATATTTCTAGCTCTTCTGCTGGCATCTTGGGAGTTACTTGGGACCTGGTACTTAGCACTTATATACAGCCTTACATACATTAATCTTCAGAATCCCTTTGATGTAGGCAAGTGTTACCCATATTTTTAAAATTGGAGTGCTGAGGCATTAGGTCAGGTGTGGCCAACCTGAGCCTGAAACGGAGCCAGAATTTACCAATGTGCATTGCCAAAGAGCCATAGTAATATCTCAGCAGCCCCCCTGATCAGCGCCTCCCCCTCCATCCCCACACCTCCCCATCAGCTGTTTTGTGGTGTGCAGGAGGCTCTGGGGAGAGGGATGAGCAAGGGCACAGCAGGCTCAGGGGAGGGGTCAGGAACAGGTGGAGTGAGGGCAGGGCCTATGGCAAGGACAGGGGCACATCCCCTGGCACACTGGAAAATTGGCGCCTGTTTCTCCAGCCCCAGAGTCGGTGCCTATACAAGGAGCCGTATATTAATTTCTGAATTTACTGCACATAGGCTGCTTCTCTTTGGAGGAAATAAATGATTACAACCCAAAAATGCACTACCGTGAATTCTTTTTCAAGAAGTGTTTAACATTACAGCCCCTTTATGTAATGCTCCAGTCCGTGGCTCTTTCTTTATATGAATTGAACCATATGTTTCAGGAGTTCACTGTGTGATTCCAGCATTGGCAGAGGAACATGATCTATATGACAAAACTGAATGCAGAAAAATACATTGCCCAGGTAACAGCCATTATACAGTGACTTCCTTCTCCAAATTACATCATCAATATGAACACCCACTACACCTGTAAAGTCCGTAAGGGGTAATTCTGTTTTCACTGCTGGGAAAATTGAGGTATACAGAGCCTAGGGGCCAGTCAATGCTCAGCACCCATAGTGGGAGCTGGATTTTCAAAAGAGCCCAGCAAATGGGAGCTACAGAGAACTGAGCACTCTTGAAAATTTGACCTTTTATTTAGGTCCCTAAATGAGAGCAGAGCACACTCAAATCTGACCCCGACTGTCTTGTCCAAAGTCCACTTGAAAGCTGGAAATAGTACTTGGTGGTTCCTGGCTCGCATTCTTGTCCTCACACCAGTAGACCTTGCCTCCTTCTCTGCTTTCTGTAAAGGAGGACTGGAATACTTCAGACCTTTGTTTACATCCTAGACGGTGTGTTGTAAAGCACCAGTGAAAATTATAGCACTCAAAGCAGTCCACTCTGTCTGTCTGACCCCAGTCCTATCCTGTGTTGAACATCTGTGAATGTAAGCAGCCAAGTACATGAAGCTGGCTTAAGCCAAAGTGAAGTGCTACTTGTCTTTTCCCCGACCTTGCCTTCTGAAAGTTTTTTCTTTCAAGAGATGAGGAGAGCAAGAGATTTCCTTAGTCAAATGTTGGTGCCAACCCAAACGATAACTCTCAAGGTTAAGCACCATTTTTGCTGGGCACGTTTATACACAACAGGGAGTGAGAGACAGGAAAAAAAATGGGGTCTGCAGCTGCACTTGTTGCACAGCATAACGTGCTCTCAGGGCTTTCCCCCTGTGCCTGTGGCAGTATGTACAGAACGGCCATGGTCCCAGCTTTGTTGTAGTAACCTTGGAAATGTAAAGTACTGACTCTGTTTTTGGTGGGAAGGGGACTATACAGAATAAATGTGTGATACCTGAATGCCTTTTCTGTGTGTACACAGTGTATCGTTAAACCCTTCTGTGGCCCACTTGAGTATACAAGACTCCATACTGGAGAGACCTCTTGAATGTATTCTGTAGGGGCAAGTGGGGAAAAATGTGGGTAGATGAGGACTTCATTGTAAAATTGTGTGTATAAACATATTTTCTATAAAGTGTGAACTACAATCCCATCCAGAAATTAGTGAGTATTTACTGTGTATATCAGATGCAGCCTTGCCTAGCTGTCTTCCTCATTCTGCTGGAGTTGTGGTTTTTGCAGTGAGTTGGCCCTTTGGCCATGCTGAAGCTATTCTTCCTGCTTTGAATCTTTGTCCTTCCCTGACATTGCCTGTCCTATTCCTGTTCTCCCTGCTGCTGGCAGTGGCTCTGTTTCTTACTGCGGCAGGAACAGAGAGCAGCTGGGAGATGTTGACAATAGAGAGGTGGCAACCAGTGGCAACCCTAACTTCTCCCCAGCCATTCCACATTCTCAGGAATCTACACACAGCTGGCAGGGTGAACATCAGAGCCTGGAGGTGCAGGGTGCAGATAGAGGGTTTTTCAAAGGGAATGAGTGGGAAGAGGTGAGACCACGAGAGGGGACCCCAATGGGCAGAGACATAGGCAGGAGGCATATGGGAAGAATGTCCTCATGATTGTTGATTTCTCTTGAATTGAACGGGGACATGGGGGCAAGAACATGAAGAGGTGGGATGGAGGGAAGGACTGCAAGTGGAAGAGACCTTTGCTCCAGACTTGTTAAATTCAACCCTACACCAGCTATACAGGGGATTGGTGTCCCTCACTAAACTACCCTGGGCTAACCCCACGCCCCCTCTGTTTTCCCCCACATCAGCCCTCAGTGCTAACTATGTAATGTAGTTGCTCTACATCCACATTAGGCATATGAAGATGATAGCTGGTCCAGCAGCATGTTTCAAAGCCAAATTAAGTGTTCTGTGTGGGCTTCTAAACCCCTGATAACACTTCTTAGCTGATGTTGGCTGTGATGACTGTCAAGGATAAAAGGTTTGGCTATAAAAGGTAGTGGTTTAGAGAGCAGGTCTCGCTTTGAATTTGCTGCCTACCTTGCTTGATATACACGCTGCATTTTTTTTCAGGACTAGCATTACGTTCAGATAAGAAATTCAGTGGCTACCAGCAAACAAAAACAGGAAAACAGAGCTGCTGTGGTCATATATACTGGTGACCTACTTAAAATCCTCTTTCCTCATCCTCTTTTAATGTGTGTATGTGATAATAACGGCTGGCGGGCTGAGGGATTGTTAGCAGAATAATGAACACAAACCATGGGCCTCATTTGTTTAGCAATAGTTTATGAACGTCAGAAATGTTTTATTTTTGACTACATCATTTAGGCTTCTTTAGCTGTGATAGCTCATTCTGTTCTTTTTGTCTCACTGCTCAGATACATTTTATATTGCGAATACAGACAGTGCTGGTGCTTCAGAAGATGCAGTTAAATCTTACAATGTCTTAATCTTTAGAGCTGAAGAATACAAGGCTTCCAGCATCTAACCAGTTAGCAGAGCAATAATGACTGAGACCCAGGATGTTTCTTGGCATTATAATTTTTCTGAACATGCTTCAGGAAGAGCTGGTTATAAAACAATATTCGAAAGATATTGTGCTGTCTTCTGTTTGTAAGAAAACAGGGCTGTACAAAAGGATCCGGTCAAGGGTGGTAGGTCAAAAATTCAGCTCCCCTGTGGCACTCAACGCATGTGAAATGCAGATTGCACATATGTGTCGTCTCTCCATTTCTGCCTCCTATCAGAAAACTAATTTCTCACTGGGCAAATCCTCTCAGAAGAGAGCAGAATTCTCCTGTCATTTGATTGCCCACATTCAGGAGCAAAGTGGACAGGCACAGTGAAGGAAATAATTCTATACATGCTTCCACCATCTGGGCATATCTACACTTATCAAAGTGAATGAACAATGCATTCATTTGGATTGTCATCACCAATGCTGGCATGTCTTATTTTTGAATAAATTGGCAAGGTCTTTTAAATAAATAAAAGGAATCAGCAGTAATAGAAACACCTACATAAAATTCCTCAAGGTAGTTCCGTTACTTGGCCCACCACAAAAACTTCTCATCAAGAAATTATACATAAAACATTTCTATTTCTTCAGGAACTGTAGAATTTTACTTTCCATAAATTGAGTTCTATAAAGAATAAATTGTTTCTTATTGTGGCCGTCCCAATTCTGAAAGCAGTAATCAAAACCTAGAGTTTCTAAACAGATGTTTAAAAAATGAAATAAATAGAAAAAACACCACAGTTTGGCTTCTCCATCTCTTGGCAACCAAAAATTCTAGTGATTGAGGCTTAAACATGCATGCGATAAATATAACACCAATATGTAACCCCGATAGTTTCTAGTTTTTTACCAAGCCCTTCATGGAAGAAATTTCTTTCTCTCCCACCTTCAAATGTGCCTGGCAATAGGCATAGGCAGCGAGTTATATGGGCCTGTGGTGCCCATGTTCCATCAATATTCAGGAATGTGGGCCCGGCTCCACCAATGTTTGGGTTTATATTTTCAGAACCATCCCATCCATGGGACAGACCAGGGCAACCGCCCTGGGCCCTGTGCTTTGGGAGGGTCCCGCACCTCAGGGGGGATGCAGGGTCCTGGTGGGCTAGCAGGGGGCCTGGCACTGGCAGCAGTGAGCCACCTGGCCCCAGCCCACTCCACCCCACCTCACACTCCACCCCTTCCCCCAATTTCTGCTTCTTCCCGCCCCTACTCCACCCCACCCCAATTCCACCTGTTCCCCAATACCAAGCCCCGCTTCTGCTTGGCCCCCACCTGCGCCCCAGAACACCCTGCCCCCATTCCACCCCTTCCCCCAAGTCCCCGCCTCTCCAGCTTCCACCCCGAGCAATGCTGGGAGTTGGGGGAGCGGGGCGGGCTGGGGCCGAGTCACTTGCTGCTACCAGCGCCAGGCCCCCTGAACCACAGGGTCCCCCAAAGGGGCCCTGCTTGGACCTGTTCTGGGCACCACCAAAAATGATACAAACCTGGTGCCCATGGCAATAGGGCAGGGATGGGCAAACTTTTTGGCCCAAGCGCCACATTTGTTATGGAAATTGTATGGCAGGCTATGAATGCTCACAAAATTGGGGTTGGGTTGCGAGAAGGGATGAAGACTCCAGCTGGGGGTGCAGGTTCTGGGGTGGGGTTGGGGATGAGGGGTTTAGGCTGTAGGAGGGTACTCTGTGCTGGGATCGAGGGGTTTTGAGGGTGGGGGAGGGGGATTAGGGCAGGCGGTGGGGTGTGGAAGGTAGTCAGGGGTGCAGGCTCTGGGCAGCGCTTACCTCAAGCAGCTCCCAGAAGCAGTAACATGTCCTCTCTCCTGCTCCTATGTGGAGGCACGAGCAGGCAGCTTTGCATGTGCTGCCGCCCCCGCAGCTCCCACTGGCCATGGTTCCCTGCCAATGGGAGCTGCAGTGGCAGCGCTTGGGGTGGGGGCAGCATGTGGAGCCCCCTGGCTCTCCCTATGCATAGGAACTGGAGTGGGGACATGCTGCTGCTTTGAGGAGCCATGCAGAGCAGGGCAAGCCCCAGACCCTGCTCCCCGGCAGTAGCTTGAGGGCCGGATTAAAACATCTGATGGGTCAGATGCAGCCCGCAGGCCGTAGTTTACCCACTCCTGCAATAGGGCAACTTTTCCCATCCCTCACACAAGTAGCTCTGCATTGCTGCAGTTTACTGCACCCTGGATAGCAAGATGTTCCTTTTATTCAGTAGCTGGAAGCTTTGGTAACAACGGAGGAAAAGGGACAAAAACAAAAGGGGCAAATTGTATATTCTGTAACTCAACTAATTAGCTTTAATATACTAGTGAAACCACTGGATAGCATCTAGCGAAGCCTATTCACTTTCTGACTTGGGCGCCTGCTTAAAATGGAGCCTACTGTAGGTAATTTGTTTTCCACAAAGCCCTGAGAAGCTGGCAGGGAAAGCATACATGTGAAAACAATGTAATACCATTGGTGTTGCACGCTGCTGATTCAGTGGGGAGGTGACATGGCTCTTTGAAAAAGCTTCCCATTCTGCCACTGCCTGTGGATGTTGCGTGCCATAGGAAATCAATGGGGTGGGAAGAGATTATACATGATTAGTTGTCTCTGTAATGCAGATATTGCATTAGCTGTCGTAGGAGTCAGAGTGTCACTGCCAGGTTAGTAGAGTCCAGGAGTGAATGCAAGTTACCAGGTCCCGTGGGAGCTTGGCATGTACTATATTATTGTATTTCCCTGGAGCGGTATTGATGTGGCATCTACAAAGTGTGACAGGAGGTGAAATGGAGGTTTTATCTCTCCACAGTGTTTCACAGCAACAAATTATCCTTCCTTCTAAAGGAAGTGAAATCTCTACATAAATGCATGTTTGGCCCCATCTTGTCAGATTATGGTGCAGAATATTGGCATTTAGGCTGCACAGACCTATGTCCTTGTGAGTGAATTTGAGCTGGACTAGATTAAGTACCCTTTACCAATATAGAGTACAGACAAGAATCAATACTATGTAAAGGAAGCCACTTCAGTTTTATTTACCACATAAATCTCTTTGTAGAACTGAATGGCACTACTTATGCTGCTAGTCTTTAGCAAGATGGAGCTTGGTTATAACACAGACGACATTACAGCTGTGTATTGTCTGCTATGGATCTCTCTTAAAGAGTTACCTAGGGAGGTGGTGGAATCTACATCCTTAGAGGTTTTTAAGGCCCAGCTTGACAAAGCCCTGGCTGGGATGGTTTAGTTGGCGTTGGTTCCGCTTTGAGGAGCGGGTTGAACTAGATGACTTCCTGAGGTCTCTTCCAACCCTAATCTTTTATGATTCTAAAGCAAGAAAGGGGTGTTTTTGGAAATGGTGCCAGTTTCTGGCACCTCCTTCTGGGTGTGGGGCCACCAGGATAAACTTGCTTCCTATGTGCCTCAAAAAAGAAAACATGTTAACGTGTGTATGTATGGATCATTTTGACTGAATGTAGTGTTCATAAAAGGTGTTAGATTAACAGCCCTGGTGATTCAAATAGTATATCTGATACAGAATAACCAAAAGCAATGAACGTTTCCCCCACACAACTCATTGTCAGTGTGCATCAGTCCTGACCTAAGATAACTTCTTCCTGGAAGAAGAGTTTAGTTCAGTCACTATGGTAATCTCAATCTTGGAACTTTTCCTAAGGTGGCCAGTAGGATGCTGGTTATGATGACTTGAGCTGTGGATACCTGTCCACTAGGAACCAGACTGATACCACCTATTCATTTTGCAGTAGCCCCAAAAAGCCATCACCAGTAACGACAACAGTCATCATCGAGTTGGGCCAGTTTTGAACCCTCTAGCTGCAGGCAATTAACTTAGATCAGTCCCCTGAGCCATCCAGCCCCTCCTTGTGCTTTGTTTCTGTTATAGAGAGAAGCTTTGGGGATATGTTCTTTCAAGTGTTTTCCCAGAATTTTTTTGCATAGAACATATTGGAAAAGTTGACCTGACTCCTCCCATACAGGAAGGAAAAGACCTTCAATATCCGTTTAGGAGCAGTAGATGAACTCAGCCACCCTGAATTGGTGCAAACTTTTCAGTTACATGTGAGTTTGATGCTGCAGTAATCAGCCCTGATAACAGGAACAGAGCTTCACTGACACTGAGCCTCAGGAATGTCACTTCCTCTCCCTAACAACTGGGAAAGGAAAAAGTCACAGTCAGCAAAAGATTGAGTCATCAAGCTGTCACACTGAAAGCCACAGAAATGTTCCAGTTTGCCTTGCTAGTCCTGTGCCAATTTTAGGGTGAGAGTGTGCATGATAGTCATCAGTTGTGAAACACCAAGACTCCCTGGAACCACAGATTCATATCCCAGGAAGATTAATTCAACCCTACACCCTTTGGAACTCCATGCAGTGAAGTGCATGTGTAGGTCATTCAGATGAGATCTTCTAAAATCAGAGGGTTTATAGAATCTGCAGAGATTAAAGCTCACCTGGCGTATTTTGAAAGAACAGAGATGTGCAGTGGTGGCATTGGGTGGTGGTAGGTCACATTAGCTGGCTTGATCTAACACCCTCTAAAAGGCAAGACAAGGCTCCCCCTTATCCTTTAACTCAACCAACTTAGCACATGCTGACGTGCTGCTTGCCTTGGCGCAACTAGAGCTTTTGAAGGTGTTAGATTGTGCTAGCTCAAGGTGGGTGAGGGAATATCTTTTATTGGACTAACTTCATACAAAAAAGAGTTTTAAAACGAACCCTGTCCCAAAGCTGTGATATTGTGGCTAGCACTCTCCTGCTTAGTGTCACAACATTGGCTGGGAATCCTGGCTGTCTCTTAAAGGTCTTGTTGAGAGGGCAGGAAATGTGCAGCAATTAAGAGCACAACTCTGCCATGTAGCAGCAGGACAGCTGTGCCAGTGAGCATATGTAAAGCAACCGGTGCTACCGTTCACTGGCTTTCCCTCTCCCTGCCACCATTTCCCAGTCTGTGGAATGGGAATAATACTTTACAGGGTGCTCAGATGCCATGGTGACAGGTGTGGTATAAGAACCTAAACACCCCTTCCATTGGCGTAGGTAGTGTCTACACTGAAGAGCTATAATGGTGCAGCTGCAACAGCATTTCAAGTATAGACAAGCCATGAGCCTCACAACATTGTGAGGTGTAGGGAAGTCTGTGGCTGAATGAGGAATTGAACCCAGGTCTTATGAGCCCTAGTTTAGTGTTCTATCCACTAAATCATCTGTTGCAAGCTAGGGTAGATTTTTTGTTCATACTTACATTTAAGAGGAAAATAGCAAGATTGACGAACATTCATTTAACATTATGAGTGTTAATTGGTCCCACAGACATGAGGAAATTTACATTCAAATGCACATACCTAAGTCCTTCAAGGTACAGCAGATGCAGCACGTAGGACAGTTTCAGATCACTGACTATTTGTAAAATCTAATTCCCTGGGATGCTGACAGACTTAAATACACCTATGTATCCTATAAGACTGTTGGATTCTGTGCTAATATAGCTTCATGTGTCAGTTTAGAATCTCACTTGTACTTTGTAGCATATTAGTAATCATAGCTAAGTACAGGGTGTGAAACTAGGGCAGTGGAGTGGCCAAACGCTGACCTAGATTTTTTTTTTTTTTTTGGATGGCTTTCTGAAGGAGAGATCTAGATAAAAACTATCTGCCTCTGAAACAGATTTCTAACTTACGTTTCTGTTCAGGGGAAGTCTTCCCCTGACATACTGCCTTCCTTCTTGGGGCCCCCATCCTGGCCATGTAATTAAAATGATAGCAGTAAATTAACTGGTTTAGTCTGGGTTTAGGAACTTAACCAAATTTTAGCTTAGAGAGAATTTTTACTGCAAAGTTCAAATACATTTTTGAGAATAAATATCTAACAGGAAATCTGTCTAAACTATAATGTTTAGAGAAAAAGGTAATTTATTTCCTTTAGGTTTCTCTATATGTAAGTCATTGAGCTTAAAGTGTCTGTGTTATGGAGGAGCTCTATTATCAGAGGGGTAGCTGTGTTAGTCTGGATCTGTAAAAGCAGCAAAGAATCCTGTGGCACCTTATAGACTAACAGACGTTTTGGAGCATGAGCTTTCGTGGGTGAATACCAACGTCATGCACCCACGAAAGCTCATGCTCCAAAACATCTGTTAGTCTATAAGGTGCCACAGGATTCTTTGCTGGAGGAGCTCTAGTGGTTCCTGAGTTAAGATTACATTGAGATTTCCATTTAAAGCAGAGTTAATACTTCAAACATGAAATTCTTCTTTGAGATGAGTGTCCCTGTGGGTGCACCACTCCAGGTGGTGATGCACACCTGCGCCTTCGCTCGGAGAGTTTTACAGCAGGGCCCGTACAGGTCGTGCACGCATGATGCCTGCCTCACGCGCCATTGGTGATTGAAGTATCGCGTCCATGACCCGGACCCCTCAGTTCCTTCTCAAATGTCTCTGGTCTGAGATGGCGCTTTCCAGTCCTTTAAAAACCTGTAGTTTTACTCAGATAAGTTACATAGTTAGCTTTAGTAGTCTTTCTAGTAGTTAGCTTTCATTTTTTAGCTTAGTTTCTGTTAAAAAAAAATAATAATAATAATTTACTCTGTAGTTAAGTTCAGTGATAATGCCAGGTTCACCAGGGTTTAAGTGATGCACTCCGTGCAGAGAGGCAGTGCCGGTGTCTGGAGACACACTCAATGTGTCCACAGTCTCGGTGAATCTGATGTTCCCAGAAATATGACCATTGCAGCAAATTAAAAGCTAGGGCACAAAGGGACAAGGACCTGAGGCATAGGCTCATTTTAATGGAGAAGTCCTTGAGACCAGCCTCTGATCCAGGACAAGAACCCACTTCCTGGCACAGATCACCAGTTCCTTCACCACCGAGGTCTGCAAAATCCAACGGACCTGCCACGAAACAGTCATCCTCCTCATCCCAAAGAGAGCAGACCAGCAAAAAACAGTCGCCGACAAAATTGCTCTCATTGGTGCCAATGGCAGCGTGACTCAGGTGCAATGGTCTCAAGTTGCAGTGGGGGATGTCTAGGTTGGATATTAGGAAAAACTTTTTCACCAGGAGGGTGATGAAGCACTGGAACGGGTTTTTAAGGCCTAGCTTGACAAAGCCCTGACTGGGATGATTTAGTCGGGAATTGGTCCTGCTTTGAGCAGTGGATTGGACTAGATGACCTCCTGAGGTCTCTTCCAACCCTGATATTCTATGATTCTGTGGTCCACAACTGAGACAAACCTACATATAAACCTTCTAGAACTCCACGCTGTCCGCAATGCCTGCCTCCACTTCCTGCCATTCATAAAAAATCAACACATAAGGCTCATGACGAACGTCACCTACATATTCCATATAAACAGGCAAGGGGGAGCCAGATCACATTCGCTCTGCACTGAGGCCATCAAACTTTGGAGTCTTTTTTAATTGGACACAACATCCATATCTCAGCTTCATACCTACCTGGATGCCGGAGCACAAGAGCAGACAAACACAGCATACGATTTTCACACGACCCTGAAAGGGATTTGAGCAATGGGGTCACCCATGCATTGACCTATTTGCCACTGCCCGCAACACACAATGTCAAAAATTTTGCTCCGGGGTGAGTCTAGAGAAGCAAGCCATGGGAGACACATTCCTAATCAGCTGGAACACAGACTTCCTATATGCGTTCCCACTGATACCATTACTACTCAGGGTAATACAGAAAATAAGGACCGACATAGCTCCAACATGGCTAAGACAGCTGTGGTATCCCTACATGTCATCACATCCCCCAATCACACTCGCTCTCCACTCAAATCTACTGATACAACAGGAAGGACAGTTACAACACCCCAACTTGCAGATGCTGCATCTCAAGGCATGGCTTCTCTGTGGATCTCTCGTGACAAGCTAAACTGTTCAGACCAGGTCCAAAGGATGTTACTCCATAGCAGGTCAAGTACATCAGGGCTGTGTTCTTGAAAAGGGTGATGGATACTGGGGACCTGCTGTTACAGCAGTGGTGTAGGCAGGAGGGGACACTTGGGTGGGCCCCGGGTGGGCGGGCAGTGACGGAGCAGAGGGATAGGAGCGATCTGGCCACCTCTTCCCCCTCCCCATCTGGTCTTGCAAGGGGGGGAATAGATGCTCTGGCCATGGGCTCCCTGTAAAAATATGTGCCCCCGCACCCCCACCCACTCTGCCTCTGCCCGGTGCTCGGGATTTGCCCCACTCCGCCTGGTGCTCCTGCTGGGCATCAGGGTGCAGGGGCTTGCCTCGCTCTGGCGCACGAGCCAGGGAGCAGGGATCAGGGGCTTGGAATGTTTGCAGGAATGTACTGTATATCCGTTTGCAATACTGTACTGTAAATTGCAAAGAACGGTATTGGAACCAACATGAATCGGAACACGTTCCCCTATTGATTAGCGATGGATATGAGAAATAATGGATAAGTGGGAAATGTATACCAGGGACCCCCTGTACTCATAGCACCTATCTGTATAAGTGAAGGAGACTTACAACATGGTGCACCGCCAAACAAACTGATGCAACATCTACACCTCTCCCAGTGGTCCTAGACTACCGCTTAGAACTAAAACAATCGGGCCTGGCAGCCATCACCCCTTTTCACCAAAAGATTAACAACACTACAGTATTTGCGCACCCAATCACTAAACGATTCCTCAAGGACATACAATCTCTCTACCTGGACATCAGACCACCTCTGTACCTTGGGACTTGAATCTGGTGCTAACGACCCTTGCTTGGAAACCTTTCAAACCTCTAGCAACCTGCTCCTTATTGTACCTGTCCATGAAGGTGTCATTTCTAGTAGTTATCATGTCAGCCAGACATGTGGGAGAAATAGGGGTGCTTATGGCAGACCCACCATGTATGATCTTTTTTTAAGGATGAAGTTTTATGCTACATACCCATCCAAAATTTCTACCCAATGTGCATTAATCATTTCACATTAATGAACTGATACAGCTTCCGACTTTCTTCCCTAAATCGCATGCGAACTTGCTTGAAGCTATGATGCACACCCTGGATGTTAGAAGAGCACTGGCTTTTTACCTGAACAGAACCAGGCTATTTCGAACTTCTCCAAAACTTTGTGTCCATAGCAGAACGATCCAGGGGTACATCCGTATGCACTCAGACTCTCTAAATGGATACCTGGATGTATTCGCCTATGCTACCCAGCACCCAGCCCCTGTCAACAGTCGGGGCACACTCAACCAGATCTATATAGCTGAGAGAACTGGGATTATTTAGTCTACAGAAGAGAAGAATGAGGGGGGATTTGATAGCTGCTTTCAACTACCAGAAAGGGGATTCCAAAGAGGATGGATCTAGACTGTTCTCAGTGGTACCCGATGGCAGAACAAGGAGTAATGGTCTCAAGGCTTGACAAAACCCTGGCTGGGATGATTTAGTTGGGGATTGGTCCTGCTTTGAGCAGGGGGTTGGACTAGATGACCTCCTGAGGTCCCTTCCAACCCTGATATTCTATGATTCTATATCAACATCCACAGCATTCCTAACAACATTCCCTTGATAGACATATGCAAGGCTGCCACCTGGGCCTCCGAACACGCTTTTGCCAGACATTATGGTATTACACAACCCAGCTTGGCCGAGTGGTACTATCCAGTTATCTTACCAACTCCAAAGCCTCTACCTTTCTAAGAGGGCACTGCTTTACAGTCACTTGGAGTGGAGCACCTACAGGGACATCTTGAAGAAGAGAAGGTTACTTACCTTGTGCAAAAAGAACAAAGTGTCAATTCCTGGAAATGGGCCATTTTCATTACCACTACAAACAGTTCTTTTTCTCTCCCGCTGATAATAGCTCATCTTAACTGATCACTCTCCTTATAGTATGTATGATAACACCCATTGTTTCATGTTCTCTGTGTGTATATATATCTTCCTACTGTATTTTACGCTGCAGACATCCGATGAAGTGGGCTGTAGCCCACGAAAGCTTATGCTCAAATAAATTTGTTAGTCTCTAAGGTGCCACAAATATTCCTGTTCTTTTTGCGGATACAGACTAACACGGCTGCTACTCTGTCACCTTGAGCAGTAACTGAGGTTCTTCAAGATGAGTGTCTGCCCCTACTTCGGAGCTTGATTCAGGCTCTTCGATACAGAAGGAACTAAGGAGTCCGGGTCACACAGGTGATACTTCAACTGTCAATGGTGCGTGAGGCAGGCACCACACATGCGCGACCCATACGGGCGCTGCTGTAAAATTCTCTGAGCACCCACAGGGACACTCATCTCAAAGAACCTCAGTTACTGCACAAAATGAGTAACCTTCTCATCTACACACCCCTCTCAAAGATGAGCTGTTTCAGAGGGCACACTGATTTTCTAGGTAACTGTCAATCACCTTAGTCATAGGTGCAGAATTCTAAATGATTTTCAATTGTTCCTTTTTACATTTTCTCAAAGCTTCTGATTTTTTCAGGTCCCTATGGTATCTCAATATCAAAAGTGACAAAACTCCAGATTTCGTTCTATGGTTCAGCCTTTATCAAATGTCAGCATAGTGTAATTGAGGAAGTTAAAAAATCAAGTACACTTAAGTTATTGGGTTTCTTAGCCAAAACTTTTATTTTTAGCCACTAAGGCTAACAGAACACAGATTCTTTGCTCTCCCTTTCCCCTATACAATGCCTGCTCCAGCCCTTCCCCAGCCAGTCCTTGGTATAAACCTCAGCTACTCAGCTCTACTGCCCAGCCTTGCTTCCAACCTCCAGCCCCTTGCCAACCTCCCTGCCCATGTACTCTAATGCATTGTTCGTTTTTCCTCACCCATTCACCCAGCCTTCTGTTGACCTGCTGAAGTTCACCATATGCATACATCCAATTAGTCAAAATCACACAATGCACTAACCTAATTCTGACCTCAGAATATTTTTTTTTTAATAGAAATGCTTCCATTTTAGAAGTGTGTTTGATAGAGTGTATAAGCCTTACTGAGGTTTGAGCCAAGGTTTGCTTTTGACTGGTTTTGGGGAACTGGGCATATGCTTCGTAGATGGTAGTGGAAATGAAGAGAAGTTTGTGGAGCTGAGGAGTCACATATTGTGGTGATGACCCTATATCAAGTACCTAGAAAAACATTTTCACTATCTATGTGGAGAGTTGCACTAGCTTAACTGCAGGTGTGATTTTAAAACTATTTAGTTAAACCCATTCAAACACCTGTCGTGCACTCACTTATTTCAGTGTAAGAGTGGCTTTTTCAGTTTAGTTACATTGATCAGTAAGAGGGTAGAACTCATCTGTAATAAATCACATTCAGGACACGTCTATGCTCGGATACGCTGGTATATTATACTAGCAAAACACTCCTACTGTAGTTGCAATCTTGCCAATATAGCTGCCACTATTTTAGGGTCTTTTGCCAGCACAATAGGGTGACCAGACAGCAAGAGTGAAAAATCGAGACGGGGGCGAGGGGGTAATAGGAGCCTGTATAAGAAAAAGACCTAAAAATTGGGACTGTCCCTATAAAATCAGGACATCTGGTCACCCTGCAGCACAACTTAATCAGTCACAAATCATAACTCATCCCACCCCTGACTAAAACACCTGTGTCAGCAAAAGTTTATAGTGAAGATCTGGCCACTCAGGTATTTGCACTGGTTTAGCTAAAAGAGTTTAAATAAATTGGTATAAATGTGTGTGTAGGCAAGACTTCAGTGCAGATGGATTTTTACCTAATAGGTCATGTCTGTGATTTTTAGCGATTGCTTTGATAGGAATCGCACATGAGAATCCATAGCTGTAACTGAACAAAATTTGGGGTGTGATTATACATTCTCCCCATATTTGTTTATCATATTATATACTTGCTTCAAAAATGTCTAGGTAATTTGTAGAATTAGAATAAGTTACTTTGATGATAAGTCTCAACCATCAGTAATGCCTTATCCCTGCTTCCCCATGGGTTCTTTGTGGCAGACTCTTTTTCAAGGTAATTACTCAGCTGCAATAGCCCACAATATGCATGAGGCAGAAAGTCCCAAATTATGTTCATTTATTACCCTAAGCAACGTGCAGTGAGTGTATTTAAGAAGGGAATAGATACATCTTTAAACAAAATGGATAGCGAGGAAGGAGCTAGTGGGAGCATAAAAATGAAGAGGGTGAAAGCATCCCAGCTTGGCACCCGTTGTGCAGCTGTCTTCTTTCCCCAGCTGCCTGGGCATTCTCACTGTAAATGGAAAAGAGGTTGATTGCTAACCCTGTATCAGCTGAAGCAAGCATCTTTCTTCTCTTTCATGTCAGCAGATGTTGTCACTCTGTCATACAGCTGACCGTGAAGAGGTTTGTTGGCTATTTTCAAACCACAGGTGAGGGCATGTGATGACAATACAATAGCAAGTGTTGACTTACTGTTTATCCTGCGGTGGAGAAGTGCTCACATAATGATTTCAAAAGGAGGAAATGAGAGCTTTCCTTGCAAACCAAGTGGACAGGCCAAAAGGCTTGTCGTTCTGTGTGCATCTCCCTATATTCTTCCTGTTCCCAGAGCCTTATTGACATGTTAGCCATTTGACATCAGAGATTGGTAACCTGCAATACACTAATGCAAAATGTATGAATGTTAAACTTCCACTTCACCTGGTGCCAGAGAACTAATATAGTTACTGACTGTGCTCAACTTAAAGATCACTTTTCACTTCCTCTTCTCTGGCTAAGTTACAGTATAGTATTAGCTTTAATATCTGATCCCGCCTCTAATGGAGCAACCTTGTTTTGCCCAGACAGGGAGATTAATTCTACTAATATGGCGCTTCTATTTCTTTCTATAAGAAGAAATCTAAAGTGGAGCCCTAGGAGGTAGTAAAGTATTCCTGGGTTCAGATAGGATTTAGGTCATATGTTAAAATGAGTTTTGTTGTCAGCTTTATTTCCTATTGGTGCTTTTTCACATTGCACAGCTGCAACTAGAGGAGCTCCCTTCCCCTTCTACCCCCCGCATTTCTTTCCAGGATTGATACACAAGCTTGGTGCAGTATAGAACTAACTGCTTTGCTGATGGTGTGCCTGGCTTTAGCCAGTAATATCTGGTTTTAATTTTTATGAGCAGTGAGATTCACTTACATTTGTTGGCAATAATTAGGAATTATCTGTAATTGCATTTTCATCTGGTATTGCAAATAATCGGACAGGAGAGATTATAACTTTGTTTTTTATGAGTTAAATCTGTAGGGTTGTTATCTGCAAGAAGACTGGATGAATATGAAGGACAGGGAATGAAACCATGAAAGAAAGTGTTTGGTATGAACTTTGCTTTGATTAGCCACTGTAGGTTGGGGAGACTGTGACACAAATGACCAACTCGCTCGTGGCTGACCTTTCCATCAGAGGTGAACTTCTCCAGAACTTCATCTTTTGTGGCATCTGTTTAGAGGCTATGGGTGAGGCTTGTCAGTGATCTAATTATTGATGTAGCATCTCACAGTGTTCAACGGAAATAGGTTAATGCCTTAAACCAGTGAGCATAATATCGCCCTTTAAGTTATTTTTTGGATTTGTCTATTTCCTACCAATTTCCCAGTCCTTCCTTTTCTCTCTGTCCCACCTTTGTGACCAAGGCAGTTGGATACAGTAAAGATACCACACAATAGATGACCAATTTACGAACTGTATTCAGTAATTTACTTGTAATAATATGGTGTTTAGCATGACAACACTGTATGAGAAAACAGAGTGGAAGTTGGAGGAAAAGAATCTTTCCTTCCAAATTAGTGGAAAATCATTGTCTGGGGAAAACAGAATCAGTGGTTCGTAAGGGAAGCTTCATGTCTAGATCCTGAGAGATTATAACATCCTGAAACCTTTGGGTACTTTCAGCAGTATAGAAGAGAGTTTAGTCGCATGAAATCTGTCAAAGAGAAGCAGTGTCTTGGGAGAAGTCATCTGAAGGACAAATAAATCAGAAGTAATTGTAATTGACAGCTGTAGGTTTCATGCCAGTGAGCAGGGTTCTGAATTGGAGCACCCAGGAGATGCCTTTTTCATCTTGAATAGCTGATTCAGTCAAGTGGTGTGAGTCTCTCTGGTATACAATTTACAGAAACTGACAACAGAAGCACTAACTTCTCTCAACTCTTTCCCTTCAGCTGCTGTTGCACCTTGAAGTATGGAAGATGTCATGGGCATTTTGAATAGTAAACTGTGAGCTATTGCTGGAATACCATCAGCTGTAGGGTGCGGGGTTGAATTTAGAATGAACCCGCCTATTTTAACACTGCGTGAAACCTTCATTTTCTGAAGAGTATCTTCTGCGAACAGGAAGGGAGTATGAGAGACAAGTCTATCAAGGTAAACTAGATGAGTCCCAGGAGAATAGCCAGTGGCAGCAAAAGAGGCTTGACTGGTGCTTTGCAGTTCTGTTGTATGCATTGTGAACAATTCTTCACTATAAGTTTGGCCCTATATGTGCTTGGGGAAGGAGTGTCCTAAACAATGCCAACACTGGTTCTGCTGAGACAGTGTCAGTCAATGAGAGTCGTGTTGCAATGTGTCTGAGAGGCTTTCCTTTCAATCCAGGCACTCGATATAGGAAAGGCTGTTATCAGCAAGCATTTTTAAATTGTTAGCATAAGATTTTACAAATTTACCACTAAAGAGAAATCTCTGACAAATTGCCTGTATGTCAAGTATCAGAGGAGTAGCTGTGTTAGTCTGGATCTGTAAAAAGCAACAAAGAGCCCTGTGGCACCTTATAGACTAACAGACGTATTGGAGCATAAGCTTTCGTGAATACCCACTTCCGTCAGACACATGTGGTGGAAATTTCCAGAGGCAGGGATATAATATGCAGGCAAAGAATCAGTCTAGAGATAACAGGGTTAGTTCATCAGGAGGATTGAGCCTCTTCTAGCAGTGAGGTGTGAACACACAAGGGAGGAGAAATGCTTTGAGTTGGCTAGACCATGCAGACCTTTGGGTATGTCGTACACTACAAGGATTATTCCAGTTTTAACAGAAACCAGTTTTTAAAACAGATTGTATAAAGTCGAGTGCACGCAGCCACACTAAGCACAGTAATTTCGGCGGTGCGTTTCATGTACCGGCTAGCGTCAATTATTCCGGAGTGTTCACTGTGGTAGCTACCATAGTGCCCTGAAGTCTCTCTGCCATTTGATTCTGGGGTTGAGATCCCAGTAGCTGATGGGGCAAACAACACTGTCGCTGGTGCTTCTGGGTACAGCTCACCCCTCCCTCTGTGAAAGCAGGCGGCAGGACAACCGTTTAAGTCCTCCTTTTTTCCTGGGTGAAACTGTGCAGCACGCATACCACAGGCAAGCATGGGCCCTGCTGAGCTCAAGACAGCAATTGGACGTTTTAAGAACCTCGGGCATTCTCGTGGCAGTCTATGCTGAACCGGTACCGTGCAAAGCCAGGGCTAAAAAGGAGCGGACAGCGAACGGAACGAGAGTGATGAGGACAGGACAAGAATTCCTAATGGGGCCCCGGCGCTTTGGAGATCTGCTGGTAATGGGACCAGGTTAGGCCATGGAACAACCGATTGTGGCCGGGGATACAATGCACAAGACTGGTGGGACCGCATAGTAATTGCGATGTGGCACCATTCCCAGTGTCTAAACTTTCACATGTGTAAGGGCACTTTCATCGGACTTTGTGACTTGCTTTCCTCTGCCCTGAAACGCCATAATACACAAGATAGAAGCAGCCTGCAGAGTTGAGAAGCGAGTGGCAATAGCCCTCTGGAAGCTTGCAACGCCAGACAGCTACCGTCAGTCGGGAATCAATTTGGAAGTGGGAACCTAGTGTGGGGGCTTGCTGTGATGGAAGTAGCCAAAGCAATCCACTAACTGCTGCTACGAAAGGTTGTGACTTGGGTAAATGTGCAGTCATTAGTGGATGCTTTGCTGGAGTGGAATTACTGTAACTGTGGGGGGCGATAGGAGGAACCCCATATCCCTATCGTTGGCACCACGGAGCACCAGACACCCAGTACATAAACCCGCAAGGGTTTAACTTTTTTCAGTGGTGCTGCAAGCACTGGTGGATCACAAGAGACGTTCACTAATATCCACATGGGATGGCCAAGAAGGGTCTGACTGCTCACGCTGTCTAAGACATAACTCTGTGTTAAATGGCTGCAGCAAGGGATACTTCCCAGACCAGAAAATAACAGTTGGGGATGTTGAAATGCCGTATAGTTATTCCTGGAGACCAGCCTACCCCTTGATGCTGGCTCATGAAGCCATACACAGAGGCACCTGACAGTAGTCAGATACTTGCTCAACACAGGCTGACAGTGCAGAATGGTGGTAGAATGTGCAGTTTGGCCATTTAAACGGGGTCGCTTGGCATCACATTACTGGACTTCCTCAGAACCTCAGCAAACAATTCCCTCAATTTGTTTTTGCTGCTTGCTGTGGTGCTCACACAATCTTTGTAGAGTATTAGGGGAGACGTTTATGGCAGGGTGGAGGCTGAGGGCAAATACCCACTGGCCACTGATTTTCACGCAGCCAGACACAATAGGGCGTTGGAAGAAGACACTAGATAGCGGATTGCGCATTCTAGAGAAGCTTTAAAAACCATTTCATCACTGGCCAGGGTACAGTGTGATGTTGGTGTTTCGTTTCTCTGGTGATGTAAACCCACCGGGCCGCTTGATTGAAACTCTCATCGCCTGTAAGCCGCCAATCCAACTGGTCTTGGTGTTGTCTGCCTACCCCTAGTCAGAACACAGCTTGCTTTCTAGAATTATTCACACTTTTGTTTTAAATTTCATATATTCTTTTTAATTAATTATAAAAAGAGGAGAGAATGACAAGGTAGCTCCGGGGGGGTTTGGAGGGAGGATAGTAGGGAAGGAATAAGGCCACTAAAAAAATTTCATAATAATGAAATTATTCAGTTGGACTGGTCCACTGGGGTGGTGGGCGGTGCACGGAGCCTCCCCTATGCGTTCTACTCATCTGGCGGGTGAGGAGCTAAGGAACATGGTGAGGGGGGAGGGTGGTATACTACAGGGTGCAGCGGCACTTCTAGATCCTGCTGCCATTTCTGAGCCCCACCATACGCCGAGCATATCATGTTGATCACCGCAGCCCCCAGCATGCATCCCGCCACTCGTGATCTCCCTGCTGCCACCTCATCATCTTGAGCATCTGTCCTTTCATTCTTGAGCGTCTCTCTCTCCTCACGTTCGTTCCTCCTCCGTCCTCACGGTCACTGGATCTTCCTGTTACTTTGATACCACGTCCTTCCACTCATTCAGATGCAGCTCTTCATCTGAGGTCACTTCTATGTGTTTCTGAGACATTTCGTCTCTCGTCTTTTTTTCCTGCCGCTATCGAGATAGCCTTCGGACGGAGTAGCAAGGCTTGAAAAATTTTGACAGCTGCAGGAGGAGGGGAAAAAAGGGAGAGAAATATTAAAAGATACATTTTTACGAGAACAATGGTTATATTTTTCAACGGTGAACAACACTATTTCACCTTCATTAGCTACATAAGTCGCATTTTAAGCATCTTAATTAGATGTGCTCCAGCTTGGTGTTTAGAGAATCTCACAAGACGGCAGTCCTGGCAGCAGAATTTGCTTATGCATGCGCCATGGGTATATTGTCCAGTGCCCTCTTCCACAAATAGCAGCAAAGCCCGTTGAGTGCTGCTTCTTTCCTGTTAACCATGAGTCAGCAGACGATCCCGGCCCGCATCCGTTTCTGGGATGATTCGCTTTACCCTCCCCTGCAATCGTGTTTCGTCGGGCTGGTTTAGCAGGGAAGTATCCCGCTAGCACACACGCGAAATTTTAGCTAGGGACTATATGTGATGGCCAGTGGAGTCCTGTTGGTTTCTTTCTTGGGCTTGTCTTGCAGCAGGAGGCTTCTGGGTACACGTCTTGTTGTTGATTTGTTTCCTTATTTCCTCATACGGGTATCGTAGGAGTTACTGGCTGACAGTAGTGCAGGAGATAGTGCAGTAGTGCATCTTTGTCTTAACCTCTTGATTCTTTTAGTGGCACTAAAGGTATTGAGAAAGCTGTGTCATAGTGTACATTCTATAATGGCCTGCGTCAGAAATGACACTTGTGAAGAAAAGATGCCCCTCTCAAGATGGCTTTGGACATGAATAGAAATGGTACAGCAGAGTGTGTTTCATTGGTACAGAAAAAGTAGGAGTGGAGGGGTGGGGGTGGCTCGGTGCAGTTTCATAGCCTCACTAGTTAAACCCTAAAATGTTCAGCTCATGCAAATGTTTCACTTCCTTGTCATGACAGTTTTAATTTACCTGTTGTGCCTGGGACCAGTTTATATTATCGCTGTATTATAACCATAACCCCATGATTGATCCAGACATCTCCCGTTACAATCCTGGCATTCACTTAAATGTTGTTAGTATTCATAACTAGATACGATCTGTGTCTCAGCATGACAGCGTTACACTGGTTACCTCTTCATATGCATTCCAATGTTGCCAGTTAAAACTAACTGTCAGAACTGGTATGCAGGACTTACTCTTCTTCAGTAGGAAATGAATGTGTCAATATTTTGGACTGTAGGATTTTATTTGTAGCATTAGATTAGCAATATCACTATGTGGCAGATAGAAGTTAGATTATGAAACTACCCAGTGTCAAGTTAACTCAATGCAATTTTTGATCTAAACATTCTAGAATTTATCCTCTGTGTAAACATTGCGTCTCTACCAGCAGCTGTATTGATACGTTCCACCTCATTCATCAGTGAATTAAAGGGACTGTATTTCAGTTACCACACGCTACGGGAGTTTACATTTTAATAATCTTAACATGTAACTGTTTAAATCCCCACTTTTATCCACTTTGGGGTGGCGGTCTATGTATATGACACAAGTTAATTTAATGCAGTGAAGCCTCAGGAATCATAGAATATCAGGGTTGGAAGGGACCTCAGGAGGTCATCTAGTCCAACCCCTCTGCTCAAAGCAGGACTAATCCCCAGACAGATTTTTACTCCTGTTCCCTAAATAGTCCCCTCAAGGATTGAACTCAGAACCCTAGGTTAGCAGGCCAATGCTCAAACCACTGAGCTATCCCTCCTCCAAAGGGAACATATCTTCTAAATGTCACATTCAGCACTCCTGTAGGTCAGATTAGAGTTATTGCCTCAGACAGCAAATGGTTTGCCTTTTAAGATAGACGACAGGATAAGAATTAGGTTTTGGTCAAAGCCAGTAGAGGCTGAGCGTCTTTTGGGAGCACTTGGACAGTGCCTTTTAAAAACAGAGGGCAGAAGGAATGTTAATCCTTTGAGACCATCCTTGTTATACATCCAAGAAGCATCTTTTGTTTCAGACTTTCTAGGAAACCTTCTGGAAAACAGCCGGTATAAAAGGATTAGGAAGGGGATGGGTTGGAGTTGAAAGTATTAGCTAAATATACTGACACAACAAGGGTTTGTCCCTTTGAAAGCAGAAATGGAGTTCCTTTGTATGCCAGCCTCTGGATGGTGCATGCATGGAGCTGCAGCTTCTCTACATGTAATTTGGGATGACAGTAATTATGGAGCCATTGCACTCCTGAGGCAGAAAGGATCTCCTGAGCAGAGTAATGGTTTCCATGGCAACAGCATCAGCATCTGAATGACTTCCTGTCACACCAAGTTGGTGATATAATGAGTTCATTACTGAGTTCCAAAGAAAAACATGAAAGTGGATGAGCTGCTGCTGCTGCAGCCCTACCAAGGTAGCAGTCAGAGCAGAAGGAGCCATTTATAAATCATATCGTGTTTGGATGAAGGCTTCAGTGGAATTGAAGGGATGGAGTAAGCACCACCCTGTCTCCAGGCTCAGAATGTTGAAAGAGATTTACTGCAGCTCAGTAGGAAGGGGGGAGGGAGGATTGTATATGTTTCTAGTCTGTTTTTCTCATGGGTTGGTAGGAGCGCCGTTATTTTCTTATTTTTAGAATATGAGCTTTAGTACATTGCATGAAAGAGAAACCCTGAACATGGAGATTACTCAGTGCTCCAAAAACTCCCCCTCAGCACATGCAGCTGCAGTGAGAGATGACAGGATCTTCAGATTGCATCGAAATTAGGAAGTAACACTCAATCTTTTTTTTTTTTATCACTGAGGACTGCTATAAAGTCGCTTCAGTTGTTGCTTTCCTAACATAAACATGATTTAAAATCCAGAGGTTTTTTTTCTTTTAAAATTTTATGGGTTAGTCTCAGGGACGGCCATAAATATATAAGCGGTTGTGATTTCTGCACTGAACCTTTCCTTACTATCATCATAATAAAAAAATGAGAAACAATATCTTTACTGACTGGTTTTTCTGAGGAACTGCAGTAGGGTACACAAATGCATTTATCTTCGTCTATTAAGATCATATAGGTTATTTGTAGGGCATCTTCTAACAAGGTTATTGAGACATAAGCAAAAGATAATACCTTTTTTGAAAATAAGTAAATAAACTAACTCACGTTAGGAGTGCAGTAATTACAGAAAAACTGGGAGTGACTAATTGTAATTTTTACTTTAGTGCTACGTATTTTATTCTGTGTAATTTCAAACTCCTACATTATCCACTTGCATTACTGTCTAGTTCTTCATAATATCTTCATGCTGAGATAGAAGATG